>NW_017307041.1:394319-448462 GCF_000935625.1 Nanorana parkeri
CCCCCCCCTCCCTGCCATACCAGGCCACATGCCCTCGGCAGTGGGAGGGTGCTTTTCCAGGGTCGCCCCTGGAGAAGCACTTTGTCCCTGTGCCAATGGGGACAAGGACCTCTTTTCCACAAGACCTGGGGTGTAGGTTATGGGGGTGCAGGCATGGGGACTTATTCACATCAGGGTACCCTTTTAATAAATGGGCACCCAGATGCCGCCCCCCCCTTGTGAATGAGTAAGGGGTATACCCCTACCCATTCACTAAAGGCTTAAATAAATTGAATAAAAAGTCCAGACTTTTAGAAAAAAAATAGTTTAATTGAAATAAAAACACAACAAAGGCTTTTGACAAGTCCTTAATAGTTAACCCCCCCCCCCCCAAAAAAAAAATAAATAAAATAAAACATTTAGTAAAAGAAGAAAAAATGCAAGAGGCAAAATATTTAGAAATGAGAGGGGAAAGGGTTTTAGATACTTCCTAGTGTACAGGACGAGGAATTCGTCCTGGATGGACGGTATATTTCTCCGCTATTTAGGTTATGGTCCCTTTAAGGGGATGAAAAAAAAGGGGTTTCCTCAGAAGTTCTCACCAATGCAGGGTGAGGGGTTCCGGGGTGATCTTAGAAGGGAAACTACTATGTAGTCTTCCCGGGATTGATAGTCCTGAAAGGGGATCCGGAATCCGGAGGCACAGAGAGATATTGGGTGGGAAAGAGCTTCCAATTTTCCGTTATATTGAAGAGACGTTTTTGTTCATGTCTTTTGTTTGCTGAAGACAAGCTGTTTCTGTTGGAGCATTGTGTGAAAAATAAAGACGTTTATTTTAACCAACACGGCTGGCTATTGATCAGAACTGCTCTGAATATTACACTAGGTACAACCCCAATTCCATAAAAGTTGAGACGCTGTGTAAAATCTACATTAAAAAATGGTACATGTGATATGAATTGTGTTTTCTATTGTAAATAAAATATGGGTGTATGAGATTTTCAAATCATAACAACATTCTGTTTTTATGTAGATTTTACATGTCCCAACGTTTTGGAACTGGGGTTGTAAAATTGATCTTAATAAAGCTAGACATACACTCGTTATTTTTTATTCAAATTTTCATACAAAAAATGTTGTCATCACGCTCAAAATGTCTTTTGATCGTAACATTCCATTTTGGAAAGGAATAGAGTTTCTTGAACTAAAACCACATTCACTGTTAGAACTTAGTTCATACAGTCACTACAGTTGACGGAAAATCATCAAATTTACCCCGTAAACTAAGAACCAATAGCGCCAGAGATGACCACTTCACTGAAGAAATACAGTTGTGCTCATAAGTTGACATACCCTGGCATAATTTATGATTTCCTGGCCATTTTTCAGAGAATATGAAGAATAACACGAAAACCTTTCTGTCACTCATGGGTAGTGTTTGGCTGAAGCCATTTATTATCAATCAACTGTGTTTACTCTTTTCCAATCATAATGACAACAGAAACTATCCAAATGACCCTGATCAAAAGTGTACATACCCTGGTGATTTTGGCCTGATAACATGCACACAGGTTGACACAAAGAGGTGTGAATGGCTATTAAAGGGAACCATCCTCACCTGTGATCTGTTTGCATGTAATCAGTGTGTGCGTGTATAAAAGGCCAATGAGTTTCTGGTCTCCTGACAGACCCTTGCATCCTTCACCCAGTGCTGCACTGATGTGTCTGGATTCTGAGTCATGGGGAAAGCAAAAGAATTGTCAAAGGACCTGCGGGAAAAGGTAGTTGAACTGTATAGAACAGGAAAGGGATATAAAAAGATATCCAAGGAATTGAGAATGCCAATCAGCAGTGTTCAAACTCTAATCAAGAAGTGGAACATGAGGGGTTCTGTTGAAACCAAACCATGTTCAGGGAGACCAACTAAACTGTCAGCCACAACTGCCAGGAAAATTGTTTGGGATGCAAAGAAAAACCCACAAATAACTTCAGATGAAATACAGGACACTCTGAAAACATGTGGTGTGGGTGTTGCAAGATGCACAATAAGGAGGCACTTGAAGAAAGATGGGCTGCATGGTCGAATCGCCAGAAGTAAGCCATTACTACGCAAATGCCACAAAGTATCCCGCTTACAATACGCCAAACAGCACAGAGACAAGCCCCAAACCTTCTGGAACAAAGTCATTTGGACTGATGAGACCAAAATTTAGCTTTTCGGCCACAACCATAAACGCTACATTTGGAGAGGAGTCAACAAGGCCTATGATGAAAAGTACACAATTCCTACTGTGAAACACAGAGGTGGATCGCTGATGTTTTAGGGATGTGTGCGCTACAAGGCACAGGAAAGTTGGTCAGAATTGATGGCACGATGAATGCAGTATGTTATCAAAAGATACTGGAGGACAATTTGCATGCATCAGCCCGGAAGCTGCGCATGGGACGTACTTGGACATTCCAACATGACAATGATCCTAAACACAAGGCCAAGTCAACCTGTTGTTGGCTACAGCAGAATAAAGTGAAGGTTCTGGAGTGGCCATCTCAGTTTCCTGACCTCAATATCATTGAGCCACTCTGGGGAGATCTCAAACGTGCAGTTCAAGCAAGACAGCCCAAGAATTTACAGGACATGGAGGCTTTTTGCCAGGAAGAATGGGCAGCTTTACCATCTGAGAAGATACAGAGCCTCATCCACACATACCACAAAAGACTTCAAGCTGTCATTGATGTTAAAGGGGGCAACACACCGTATTAAGAACTGGGGTATGTAAACTTTTGATCAGGGTCATTTGGGTAGTTTCTGTTGTCATTATGATTGAAAAAGAGTAAACACACAGTTGATTGATAATAAATGGCTTCAGCCAAACACTACCCATGACTGACAGAAAGGTTTTCATGTTATCATTCATATTCTCTAAAAAATGGCCAGGAAATCATAGATTCTGCCAGGGTATGTAAACTTATGAGCACACGTGTATATATGCAGAAGTTCTACAGGTCGCTGCCCCACATCAGTCAGGGAGACTGTAATAGCTGATGAAAAAACAAAAACAAGGGGCGCCTTCCCTTGTGTAGATACATTTGTATTATACAAATGGCAAAAAGTGGAATGATACTCACAAAAGATTAGATAACATTGAGCCTTCAATCAAGCCTTCAATCAAAGGTTTATCCTCAGTCTTAGCAAAAAGCAAGATACATGCTGTGAGAGCTGCACAAATGGTATTTCCTATGTGACAGCACAGTATGCCTGGGTTAACGTGTTTCCGGGGGCCACACCCCCTTCCTCAGAACCTGAGGAACTATTAGAAGCTTGAACGAATGTTCTAAAAAACATTTATTTCTAATAGAATTCTCACCATGTATAGCCAACTCAGTGTGGATGGTAACGACTAGGATCTTTAAAGTAAAGGGAGTAGAGAAGAATGCTCCACCTTCAAGAACCTGGACATGTAGAAGGATATAAAATGTATTTCTTTCCTTGCAGAATTTGGGAAACCACCACCATATTATGTGTTCTCATTCACACAGCATACCTAAAAAATATTTTACAACATATATTTTAACTTTCTAGCTGTTTCTTTGGAGCAGCATTTAAGGCAGCTTGGATGTTTCTGAATATCTTCCTGACAAACACACCATAGGGACACTTAAGGACATTTATTTTAAAAAGTACAATATCATAAGTATCACCCAATCTTTACCCTTTGTTATGACAGACAGTGGGTACATCTTTAATAATAGAATCTGACAACAAATTCTACCTCACCCCTTTTCCTTCATCTTCTTTATCCATAGTATTTTCCCCCTATAGGGTTTATCCTGATTATGGTTACCTTCTGATATGCAACAGTTTGAGGATCATGGATATGATTGATCTGGATTTTCACAATGGTCAGAGTTTCCTTCTCTTAAATTGGGCGTGATCCAAAAACTTCTGTTGCCTGCTCATGTTAACTTTGTTGCTTTTAAAAATCTTCTGATGCCGTTTGTTTTGTTATTTTACCGACCAGATGTATACTTGGTTCTCTTTGGTTTAGTCTTCGCATTCTGTTTTCCGTTTTTTCCTTTCCTTTATGTTTGTTGTATTTTGAAAATGGTAAACATGTCCCCCCCACGCAATTTACGCTATGTGAACTGGACCATGGAACAAAGTAAAGTAGGTGTTATTCCAATCTGGCTGCATAAGTGGACATACACTTTAACCCTCTTCTGACCAGCAATTATTGCAGCCTAAATGCCAAGGTCAATTTATCAGCATCAGTGTGAATCAATTAATTTGCCTAAAACTCTGTGACTAAATTGCTTAACTAAATTATGTTTACCGTTTTATGGCAATGTTTCTAAACAGCACCCTTTAAAAATACACAACATCTCAAGGGAGTGATCTACTCATCATAATTACCTAAATATAGTTACTGGTGATAGTGTGAGAATGATTGTACTAGTAGCAGACCCAATATATATATATATATATAACACTTACCTCCTGTGGGATCCACACTGGGTCTTCTCAGGGCCATGTCCTAGACAGTGTGGTGCTCCACTGTCATTCTGTGACTCTGAGTGACCTCATATGCACTCCAGTGTCATTTAGTTTGCTCCTGTGAACCCATGTAATCCTGTAACTCCGAGTGACCTCATGTGTGCCCCAGTGTCATCTAATGACCGCCCGTGCACCCCAGTGTCATCGAGTGCACCTCTGTGATCCAAGTAAGCCCAAGTGACCTCCTGTGCACCCCAGGGTCCTCTAGTGTTCTCTATTGTACCTCTCTGATCCAAGTGAGCCCAAGTGACCTCCTGTGTACCTCAGTGTCATCTAGAGACTGCAGTGCTACTCTGTGTACCCCATGACTTACGTGCACCCCACAAGTACTGATAAATTTTTGTTTATTGTCATGTGACAGTTTTTCTAAAACAATACAGACTAACGATTTCAGGACAGTGGTGGAGCACCAGAGCTAGGTCCCAGCTTCAACCGCTGCAACCCTGATAGTTCTAGTGTAAATGCCAAGTATCGGCACTGGTATCTGAACTGGTATCCTGACATCCCTATCTAAAACAAAAATTTCCCAGCACACTCACCAGCCAGCCTGTAAAAAAATACACTGTCTAACTACTAGGGTTAAAAACAGAGGTTTTAGTTGCACAACTTTTGCAAAATATGTGGAAGCCACACTGCCTCGTCAAGGCCCCTCTGCATAGTGTGGTCCTAACTCTAATCTGAGAGCCTCCATCTGGGAGCATACATAGCAATGGATGAATTGGATGCAGATTTGCCAGGAGGTAGCCCAACCTCCTTAAAGACACAGGCACACAGCAGAAGCCCCACTCATCACAATGGCTGCTGAAGCCCCCAGTGTGTCTCCACACCAAAATTGACGATGGAGGCTCTCATAGATTAGAGCTAGGACCACACCACACAGAGGGGCCTTGATGAGGCAGTGTGGCTTCCACATATTTTGCAGAAGTTGTGCAACTAAAACCTCTGTTTTTAACCCTAGTAGTTAGACCGTGTATTGTTTTGCAGGCTGGCTCGTGAGTCTGCTGGGAATTTTTAGTTTTTTGTACTTTGAGAAGCCTTTCCATGTGCACCTTGCCTAAAGCTAGTTATGAATTGATGAGTGTATTTGCCATTTGTTTCCATCTAGTCTATGACATGCTCTGCAGCTGTCTGGCATGCTATGTTCCACTGTGAGTACCTGCTGCTGCTGCCTTGTGACCCTCAGGAATGCTCCTGAAATTACCTGGGCTGCTTTTTTCTCCGCTCATTAAAAAATGACCGGACTAAGAATAGAAAGAAATAAAAAAATGAAACCGTTCACAAATATGTGAAATGCAAAAAAGAAATTAGGTCAGACAACTGGCTGTTAGGAAAATTATCTGAGTTGCTGAAGTGAAGTAAAACCCAGAGACATAAGGCTGGGAATACACAATTCCAATGTATGGCAAGAAATAAATAAATGGAGGGGCACTAAAGATCTTATAGCAATAATATAAAAACCTGACCAATTACTAGCATACAAAATAACACTAAGTAGCAAAGAAAGCTGTTGGTAAAGTAAAACAGATGGAAGAGCTTTCTAGCACTAAAATGGTTATTCAAACTTATGAAAATCAGAGTCTGGCATATGGCAATACAAGGTGTTATAGACACTAAAGGAGCTACTTAAAAATTGGAGTTGGCAGCATACCATCAGAACTGCTCCATTGATAGTACTTACACAATTATGTTAAAATATCTAGGAGACCTGAACAATCGCAAAAGAACAGTTTTCATCCTCATACTGATGGATGACAAATGTCACTGTTTGAACTATCACACAATCACCCTAATATAGCATGCAAGCAAACATTTGTTGAAAATCACACAGCGAGCAGGTCCAGTTCTGTCAGGGAACCAGGGTTGTTGCTCCTTACCAGGCTCGCCAGCGGTGGCACAGGGCACGGGGTTCCCCTCCTCCTGGCAGGTCTCCTGGCGCTGGGGCCGCTGGCGCGAAATGCGCGGCAGGCACGAGCACGTGGTACACAGGCTGCGCACGCGTAACGCGCCTGCGCCACTTAGCTTTTTCAGGTGCTAGCCAGGCATACACCATCCACCCTGTCAGCCCTGCTTTTGGCTCCAGGTTAGGGAAGCTTCCTGGTCGCCTCGGCAACCAGGGAGTGGTCCTTGGTTTCCCTGGGTATTTAAACAAGTCAGAGCCTTGGCTTATTGCTGAGTTATTCTACCTCTATGGTGTGATCGCCCCTGTAAACCTGTTGCTTCCTGAACCCTTGCCTGAACTCCCGTTATCGACCCTTCAGCCTGCCTTCTCACTTCTGAACTTAGCTAGATTTTCCCTCTGTACCTTGTTTTTAGACTCTTTGTCCCTGTCAAGGGGTTCCACTCACGGCCCAGCCGTACACCCCTGACAAGTTCTCATATTAGAGCTGCTCATTACCTCATTGCAAACAGTTGATGGATAATGGAAAAATACTAGTAGTAGTCATGATTTAACGATGACAACATCACTTTAAATTGTGTTGAACATCACTAATTAAGGAACATTCTGAAAGATTACCATTCCAGAACACTTGACTTTCTTAATTAAATAACCATATAGTAATCAAGAAACCACCACTACATCCTCTGGAGACAGAAGATGGTTCAAGACTGGTAAAGGTACAGGGCTATATTCTATCTTTCTTCTTTAATTAATAAACTGAGGAAGCCTTGAGGAACATACATTTGGATAAATCTGAAATTAAAATGTTGGAGGTAGATATATTGATATGCAGGTGATATATTCTTGTGGCAGAAAGTAAAGAGGATATATTATATTGTAGCTTGTCTTAAAAGTCAAGGTTGAAAATGAAAAAGCTGGCCTGTAGTTAAACATCAAGAAGAGTAAAGTTGCCACAACAGCTACAAGCAGTAACATCAGGATACAAGTCAACAATGAAGAAACTGAATTGGTGCAAAATGTTATAAAACAGACCAGACAGGAAGCACAAAAATAAACACAGAATGTTGCTTTGGCACACTGCAATGATGAGCAAAATAATCAATGCTATCAAATGAAAACTGGTGTTAAGTGGGTACAAAAAACATTGTTTGGAATTACAATGCTGAAGAAGAGAAAAATAATCTACAGGAATCTTTTTGGAGCACGTTAAGCCAGACACATAACTGGAAGCTAAGATTACCATTGAAAACTGACTTATTTTGGTTATGCAAGGTATTGAAACTCACTTGAAAAATCAGTTATATTAGGAGAAGTTTCTTAAAATAAACTGTTAACAATTTAACAGAGATGTCTATAAAACATGTATTTATTTATTTCCTGTTCAGGTTAAAGCATTCTTCCCTACAATTTACTCAAGAACCGTACAGCTATCATCTATATTCATGAATTAATCAAGGGCTGGGGGTAATTCTAAATCTCTAGGCAGTGTGATGGGTTAAAGTAGAAGTAAACCCTAACTGAATGACAATTAGTTTGCTAAAACACTGTGTATAATAAACAATGACCATTTTTCCAAAAATAAAATGCTTGTTTTCAACTTAAAAAAAAATACACCCTAGTGCTGCTAATCTTTTGAAGCCTCCTTGCAGCAACGTCCTGCCTACATGCCATTTATCAGGGTGGGTTTCCAGATGGTGACAATGGTGGACCATGCCTGTGTAAAATGTGTTGAAACGGCTACTTGTACTTTCCATCAGAAACTCATACCACAAGGTGGGAGCACAAGCAAGAATTAGGGACAGACACCCTATGCTGGATTGTGCCTATAGACACAGGATTATCAGATACTAGTTTACTGAAATCCTCAGATTTAAAATGACTTTTGAAATTAGTTTAACAGTTTAAAACTTTCATGAGAGTTTAGTGATTGGGTTTAAATACAATTTTTTGGGGGGGACATTTGCTCCCTTTAAGCATGTGTGTCCCATGTGTAGGTTGTGCTGCATTAGTTAAACCACTTACTTTCACTCATCCTGGAGAGTACTGTAAGTACCGAACTTCCGGCATTTAATTGTACAGTTTTGGCAATAGTACACCGATGATTGTGGGTCATTAGTTCTCCTCCACACTTATTCATTAAATGTCTTGTATTCTTTTCACAGAATAGACGATGTTCTGTCATTGGACAATGGGATGGGAGGGATGGATGAATGCCACAATTTCATCTCATCCAGTGAGCTAGCAATTTTGGTCATTTACATAATGTGACGGACTGAACCGTCACTGGGGCTGCTGGAGGAGCCTGAGGGCTAGCCTCCTTCCTAGAGACTATGGACCAATCCCTATTTTCCCTGTTTCAAGTCCTCATTTGCATGGCCAAGAGGACCTAGGTGAGGACTGGGGGATAGTTTGCAGTTGACCAATAGGAAGGTGGTCGGTTGGGCCACCTTCAAACTGTTGTTTATAAAAGTCTGTGTGTGCATCCAATAAACGTGAATCCTGTTTGAACTTACATACAGCCTGCCTGGTGTTTGTTGTGAGCTATCACCATTGGATACGAACGACACAGAGCTGTAGTTCGAATCCCAAATTATCGGATGTCCGAAATATCAGACGCTGCGGTCTGAAATCTAAGGAGTGCCGGGAGAGTGGACCGAGCGAGCAAGGGGCTCGTTACACATATCATCTTCCACGTTACTGGGACCCTCCCTCCACATGGACCCATGTATCAAACTCAAGACCCATTTAATTATGCTAATTTTCAAAACAGCCAAACAAATGATCACAAAAGTCTGGAAGAAAAACCCACCAATCCATTTGATGAACTCACGTCACATATAACACCAATGTATGTTTTAGGAAAAAGTGACCAACTGATTCAGGGACTCCTGTAAAACTTCAATAATTCACCAGTGGGAGTCTCCATGTAAAATGACTTTTTGCAGCACTTGAAGCACTGGGGGCATCACAGAAGCACCCCCAATGTCCTGCACTTTACCTTATGTTGAATTGAACAAAGAACCTACCTAAAAGCATTAAGTCCTACTCTGAAGTTAATGAGGTATTGTTAAGGATTATGGAGAGACCTGCCAATGTCATAACACACAACAACACAATGGTGCAAAATGTGTCGCTGGGGATTTCCAAAATGCCACAAGCATCCACCTCAAGAGGAGTGGCCCAGTTGTCTGTGATCTCTTAATCCCACAGATATGTTCACTAATCTTTTCTTACTGTAAATGGAGTCTCAACAGCTGTAAACTCAGCTGTTGAGATTAGGATCCTTATTTTTTTTTAAAGGGATTTTCAGATGAGTCTAAGTGTAATATATAATGGTCACATGGATAAAATAAAGATCTTTATCCTTGTGTTAAAGCTTTGTGAATTAAGCCAGATGGCTTGTAACATTAATTAACAAAAACCCATCATACAGAAGGGTATCCTCTTGTAATGTCATGTGGATGGAGATTGCTTCACCAGAATACCCAAAGACTTAGGAAGATGGAATAAGTCACCCAGCATTTTTCCAGGGTTGTCTAATGCTGACCAAACACAGAGTGGGGTAAATGTATCAAAGATTTACCAGAGAAATTCACCCAGTGAAAAAAAAAAACATGTAAACTCACCAGGTAGGTTTCCACAGGACACACCCAGTATTGTCTAGCGTGATTCACTTTAGGACATGGGGGGGGGGATCTTGTTTGTTCCAATCAAGCCAGGACAAATATTCAAAGTATAGTGGCAATTTTTTTCTTTTATCATTGGGCAAAACTTTGTGGGAATATTATGGGTTAAGTGTGTTAAATAACAGACCTCCATCCATTTACTTGCTGATGATTGCTATCCATGGTGCTGAAACACAGTTTCAGCACCATGCATATCAAATGGTTGCAGCATGTCATTTTTGTTTTTATACTGTAAAAAAGAAAAAAAAAAGAAAATAAAAACGACATGACCCTATCCCCTTCCAGAGCTAACCAACCCAGCACTTGTAGGCATGCAGGCTGGTATCCTCATATCAAGGGAGTGGTAAACGTGCAGCCCTCTGCTCTGCTAATTGCAGCTCGCATGCCCTTCAATATAGGAGGGTGCATGTAATGATGTGCAAGGCAAAAAAATGGGTGAATGTTGGGCAAATTTTAGAACAAATCTAGATTCACTGAAAGATAAAAAGGATGAATGACACAGTAAAGCACGTTCTCACTGAATAATGGATGCTGGGCCAATCCTGTTTCAATAAATGTTCACATCTTGATACAAATCTTGATACAATTTTTGCTAGGCGAATCTTGTTTGACAAGATGGAATTTATCATGGAATTAATTATAAATACACCCCACGTAGATTAGTAAGCAATCAGCACAGATTAAATTATTTTTTATCAATTAGATTGATGGGAATAGATTGTGTAAAGCAGCATACACCATAACAATCATATACTGATTTGATCAGATTTTAGTAGAAAAGTATACTCCCTAATTCATGAAACAAAACTATTTTCTTACTTACAGTCATCAGAAAATGAAAGGTACGACACTGACTCTGTGTTTAAAAAACACAACTTTATTAAACATCTATTGCAAATGGGATGAAACATTACGAATCAGATTTAATATTCAAAGTTTTATTAGATAGAAACATACAAAAATCCAAATACACAATACAGACATTACAAATCCCCATATACCCATGCATAACATATCCCATTGTAGGATATAATAACTTTTGCAAATCAATGCATTGATAGACTTTTTTTTTTTTAAACACACATAAATACAAGATCTTTTTTTCAACGTCAATAAGGATCACTGTCTGGCCTAAACATGACATCTTCTCCAGCATATTTGCAGTCTATATATTGAATATATTATTTTCAAATCCCCCCTAGTTGAATTACACATAAAACCCAATCATACTAAAAGAAAAGAAGAGAGAAGAAACCCCCTCCCTAAGAAATATCCATTATTCTAAAAATCCATTAAGCAATTTAACATATCTATTTGACCTTTCTCTACTTAATTATGCCTATGCAGGCTTTGCCCCGGGAACCACTAAGACCCTCCTCATTTTGTTTTTCAAAAAGATTGGTTACTATGTCTTATTCTTCTAAATGTTGGTACTTTTAGTCCCAAAATTAATAGTTATCCCTAGAAAGTAACCACAGAGACCAGGTTGGATAGAATCTATCATCTCTGTCATAAAATCGAACTGTTATCTCCTCCATATACATCAAGCGATCCAATTCCATTTTCCATTCGAATCAGACAGTTATAAATTAAAAGGTTCCAATATGTGAAAGGGAACAATATTCTGTCTGATTGACTGGGCTTGATTGAGAACTATTATAATCAATGTATGAATAGTACAATTCCACACTATGGGGAATTAATCTCAAATGTAACCAGTTTTTGGAAATTTTACACATTTTATAAAGAACGGTTTATTTATTTATTACAGGCATTTATATAGCGCTGACAATTTACACAGTGCTTTACATAGTTGCACATTCACATCAGTCCCTGCCCTCAAGGAGCTCCCAATCCAAGGTCCCTAACTCAGATACATACAGGGCCAATTTAGGCAGGAACCAATTAACCTACCAGCATGTCAGCATGTCTATCTACTTCTTATATTTAACTTTCATACTGATGCACTGGAATAGGATTGGATGAATTTAGCATAATTTAAGAAATATTGACTACATGTTTTTGCACTAAAATAAATATTTGTTTGTTATGCACTTTACTAAAAAAAGAAATTATATATTTATTATAATCAATGGAATGATTCATTTGCTGCATTTGGTTCATGTACAATGCAATCACATTTAAATGAATCAAACATTGGTCATTCATTGTATTGCAATGTGTATGTCCAACATACCCCTTTATATATACTGTGTAAAACAAAATATCTGTTTATAAATATTGTACATTTACAAGCAGATTAATATTGATGTACAGGATAATATTGGTCAACAGAGTCAACTAAATGCAGTTTTCCGCATTCTGATAAATTTATCTAAAGGTGACATATTTTAGAAAGCCACATTTGTCATTGATTAATAAAGTATGAGTTAGAAGAGGTGGATTAACAGTTCATTTATGAAAAGGGCCGAGCAGCTGGAAACACAGCGGGATATTTCATTAAAAATGCCCGCATTCATAAACATTGTTGAGTTTTGAACAGCTTTTGATAACAAATTGAAGCTGGCAGGCATTTCACGCAGGGTAACGTTAATGGCTCTATTTAAAAATAGCGAATAGATGGAACAATAAAGGGTAGTGTACCATGCAGCAAAAAGGATTATCATTATGACAGCAACCAGAATGATACATTCGTACCTGACAAATGACTACTGTATCAGGTGACAGTTTACATGAGTTGGTTTATTACATTGTATTTCTCAGTACATTAAATTTAAAGGGTATCTATGGTCAAGAGCTAAAAATCAATATATATTTCTACATTTAATTTCCATAAGTGCCGCTCCTAATAACCATATTGATCACTTAACATTTGCTATCACAAAGTGGCTAACAAGAATTTGGAGGTGACAGGTACTCTTTATGGAGACATCAGGAGTCTATTAGACCTCTGATGTCTCTCCTGCCAACCAAAACAAATCATCAAGCACAGAAATGTGCTTGAGAGTCTGTTTACCCGGAACTTCAGCCGGCTTCTGACAGCTGAAGCAGGAGGTGCTGAGAGCACAGCACTTCATGCTTCATTGATCACAGAGCAGATCAAGGAATTCTGATGCATGCATACAACAGTCTGTCGATGATTGCTTCCAATTATTGGATCATGTCTAATGTCATAGGTGATGACTTGTGCCTTGGGCAGTGCATCTTATCACACGGGGATATTTTTCTATTTTCCAGAATCCAATGCATCATTATCACTACTGCCATTTTCTTAAAGAGTCAGTCCACCCAAAAGTGGAACTTATCATTATCACCGCAGCCATTGTTGGCCAAGTATCTTGGCAGGTCCGGCTGCATATAAGAATCGTGTGAAGCAGAAATCTTCCTGCTTGTAATCTTCCTATGGTTGGCCAGCCTTACTCTTTAGTACTGCTGCATTGTGTGTTTTATTATATTAGCAGCTATCTGATTTTTCTTGTTGCCTGGAAATACTCTTTAGAACCCACCTTAGTGCACCACAACATTTCCAGTTGTATGGTGGTCAGGAGTGTCTTTTAGCACCATAGAAACACCTGTGTGTTTCTGTTTACATTAATCATTATATAGGAAGGCAGTGATGGGCCAGCTGCAGTCACATGATCTGCTATGACATTCATTGCTCTTGAATTCAAAGTAGAACTGAAGCCAAAACTTTTTTTTTTCATGTTGGATAGAGTAAGGGAGGGTTATAACCCCTATCCACTTTTTTGCCATATGGGCCCCACTGGGGAGATTTCCCTTCACTTCCTGCCCGATAGCCACAACTGGAATTTAAAGGAAATCTCTCCAAAGTGATGGAAATGCCTGGTGGTCATCAGGGTCACCAAAACTAGTGTCCCTATTGTACAATGCTACATCTATTCCTGTTCTGGTGACAACCCAAAATTTGGGATGCTCTTTCACTTTGCCAGGACAAAAGAAGAGAATGAAACTTCCTAACTGTAATGCCCACCTTCGCACCACGAAGGGGGTCCCTGCAGACACCCACAGCGACTCCTGTCTCCTTCAATACAAAACACAGAAATTCCCCAGCCTCAACTTGTCTCCTTCACTCCCCGCTGCTCTGCGATGTCCGCCATGTGGAGCCTCCAGGTAGTGCCTGAAATATCAATCTGTGCTTGGTTATTGCAGAGCTTGCCTTCGTAGCGCCTAGCCTATTAGTTATAGTGTATTTCCTGTGTACCGAACCTTGCTACTTCTTGACCACGAACCTTGCTGCCGGCTCCTGACCCCTGCTACTCTCATGGATTACGACTTTGGATATCGATTTGGCTACGATGTTCCTGACTGCTCCTGTGCTGGTCACCACCACATGAGAGACCGTGCATTACCCAGGTCTGCTCGTGTGGAGGTACCGTTTGCATTGGCATGTCCCCTGCATCTGGGCTCCTACGAACTACTCCCTGATACTAACAGAAACACAGACAGCTATAAAAATCTGACAAGTGTTCGAATTCCTCTCCCCTCTATCTAAAACTTAAAAACAAATTGGCTTAATTTGCTCTTTAAATTAGGAATGTATGTCATCTTTACAAATATTGTATAAAAGGCATATATCAGTGTGTAAGCATATCAGTGTGCAATGACTGCATATCTACAGGTACTGAACTACATGATATTGATAAGAAACCTTCAATCATTTACGCCCTTTGCTGTTTACGCCGTCTGTGCAGCAAAATTAACAAGATGGAAAAAATACATCAGTAACAGCACTCAGTCAATCTCTATATATAACAATATTGATCCCAAGACATTTGTAACCTATACCGGGCAGGAGGAAGTAACTGCTCATGAATTTAGTAATCAACCTCATTACTTTGTTTTGTTTATCTGATTTTTTACAAACCTATAACTGACCTTTTTTCACAGTTTAAAAAATTAATTTAAGAAATCGGAGCATATTGGATTGTAATAGTGTATTTAATATAGTTCATTCTACAAGCTAGGATTAGAAATCTTCCAAAGGGATCCAATAATTTAAAAGGTTACAAAAGGTTGAGGTGTTTTAAGTTGCTACCATGAAAAACTTTTTTTGGACACATTTGCTAAAAGAAAGAATGTAGTAAATGTTTATGTTTCGTAAAGGATTCTTCACTGCATTTAAGGGGTATCTATGGCCAAAAATGAAAAATAAATCTGTATTTATATATTGCATTTCTACAAGTTCCACTCCTAATAACCATATCTATCTAAAAGTTTGTAAACTTTCTTATTGAAGATGTCCATAGAATGTACTTCCTCAATGCACTGACACAATTTCACTCAGCCTTGTACTTCCTTGTGTCACAACTCATAATGTCGGCCTTCTGAACTACAACTCAACATCTGAACAATGTAACATTATCATTGCTTGCTGGAAGCAATGCCTGATGGGATGTGTAGTCTTGAGAAATCAAGATTGCATCACATCAAGCAGCAGGGAAAAAGATGCAAAGCAAACTGGGAATCCAGCAAGTTGTTGAAACTGATGGGCAGACAGAAGGCAGCACTCTCTACATAAAAACGATTTTTCAAGTAAGCTTTGATTGCAAAACAAAAACAATTCTAGTATGTATTTCTATTACAATGCTGTTGTTATAACAGGGTAGTATATGCAGGGACTTTAGAACTCCTTTAAGGTGTGCCTCTTGTACACAGAATATATAACGGTGAGATTTCTGGATTTCTCTCCTGAGGGGGACGACCTTTTAAAGGGCTTATTTAGTGATGTGACATTTAATGACAGGATTTTAAATGTCATTGTAATAACATTAAGGTGAGTGCTGTAGAGGGATTCTTTGGCAGTCCTTGCCTCTCTTGAAAATGACTGAGGTATATTGGAGTGATAGGATTGCATGTTTGTTAATTTGCCTGGAAAGGAAGACGAAAAGGTTAAAAAGTAACATGATATTGGCCATTATTAGAAACATTACTTTAAAAATTCCAATGTGTAAGGGCAGCTCGAAGCTGCTAAGGTTGTTAGGGGGAATTAAATCAATAATGTAGTCATGCAAATGCTTCTAGAAATGAGACTTGAAAATACCTAAGGTGGGCCAGAGACTGTAGCCTATATTTTAACAGTTGTTTAACAGTTGTTTTGGCCATTCCATGAGTTGGGTTGGAAGGTTCTACATTTGGAATATTATTATATCATTTACGTATTGTGAGACCCTCTTTAACTGTTTTGATCACCTTTGAGTGAGCTGGTCAGAATAAGCTTTGTTGAGTATATTCATATCTATATAGGATTTTGTTGTTACCAAGTCTTTTGGTAATCAGCGGAAGGGATCTTCTATCCTGGATGGTGCTTTGGGAAAGATCAACAAAGAGTAATGCCCCGGAAGGGGTGTGGAAGGGGAATAAACTTCCTGACCTTTTTCATAATTTGCTTCTTACTGTAAAAATAGTGAATTCTGTTTTACCTTGGAACTGTGTAACTTTGTCCAAATTGTGCCCAGGTTTTGGTAATTTGTGGGCCCTGGTGATTACAAGGCCTCTATGGTCAATATCTGGTGTGAGTTCTTTAATCAGATTAATTTAACAGAGAATCAATTCAGATTGGATCACTGAGATCTCCCTGAATGTGTACTGACAAAATCTGCCAATGTCTATTTAATGTACACTGAGTGGCCAGATTATTATGACCACCCCATCAGTACTTCATTGGGACACGAGATGACTTCGTTGGGCCGCCTCGTGACTCCACGAGATGTTGAAAGGTGATGCAAGGAATCTGACACTGCACTGTTGCCCTTCTGTTGTCTTTTACCAGTCTTGCCACTCTCCGTTCTGCCCTAACATTGACTAGTCGCTGACGGCCACAATTCGCACGTTCAGACCCAGATTTTCGGCTGACAGTCCAGTTTTTAAACACTTTAACAATGAGCCCCTCTTGAACATTTAACGAATTCTGCGGTTTTGCTGATACTTGCTCCATGGCTCGCGCCAACAATCATCCCACGTTCAAAGGCTGTTAAATCGCGTTGTTTACCCATATCTTCAGAAAAAAAATCACTTCTACTGCCGTGGTAAACAACCTGCTTCCCTATTTATAATGGTCTGGCCCTCTAGCAACTTCAGCGTGAAATGATAGCTAATTAAAGCTAATTTGCCTACAAACATCAGGTGGTCATAATAAACTGGCCACTCAGTGTATTTAAATGGCTATGCTGCTCATTGTGGTTGACTCCCACAATAAGCAGGGAAAGGAAATTAAGTGGATTAAACAGAATTGATACATTTTGGGTCAACCACTTTCTTCCTAAATTCTCCAATTTTACCTTTATATTGTTAACGCTATCTCTTGAATTTTGTACTGTTTCTTTAAATTGTAAATCATGGAGTTAAGATCACTTTGCAGGGGCTCTCTTATGTGAAGGAGCAATTATTTTTATTTTCTAACAGGGGGTTATTAGATGCTCTGAGGAGTTCTTTGAGGTTTGAGGTGTATTGTGCAGTGACATCCCCTCAGCAGTTTGAGCAGCATTGTGGTTCCTCTGAGGTTTTGGTTAGGTTTTTGGTCAAAGGAGATACTGGGGGTAAGTTCATCTCATCCACAGTCTATTGCTACTTGGATAACATTCTGCACCTCCTCCTTCATGAAGCTTGGGGAGAGGCCACTGACATGGGTGAGTTGGTGCCATGCATGGAGACCAGGGAGTTCTGTGAGTGTAAAAACTGCAATCTTCCACAGGCCTGTTTTAATTTTCCGGGTTGGCCATCTTTCCTTTTGGGGGTGAAGATGGAAGACAGGAATGGCAGCTTTTGGTGCCCCTGGATGCTGCAGCTGGTCACTTGCTACATTTTGGAGTGGAGCTGTAGAGATGAGTGGCTATACACTAGACATGCCTCCCATAGACCACTAATATATGGGGGAATGCTTCCACTGTGAAAGCATGCTCCTTTACATTGGCAGTTAGTGGAAGCATACTTCCCTGCCCTTCCTACATTCATGCCAGTGGGTCAGCTACATTAAGTGAAGCTTCATGTCGCACACTGCTGGTTCTGGCTGCCATGGGACAATAGAACCTAACTATGCAGTCACAATCAGGCATGACAACCTGCAAATCAGTCGGTGTTGCAAACTCATTTTTGTCACCCATCAAAGCAGCCTTTTTTCGGCCAGGGTTCTGTGGAACTCTAAGGTTATTCTAGAGGTTGTTAGGGGTTCCTTGAGCAGTGAGCAATGACAGATTGATCTCCCAGCTACAATGACTACCAATGTAAGGTGGCAATTTCCCAGTCTAATCACCATCTGGTTTTCACCAGAGCTGCTGATCGTAGAGATGGGTTTAGCTGCATGCTGGTACCAGGTTGTGGCTCTCAAGATCGCCCTACCAAGGTATAAGTAGGAGGCTACAATGTGGAGATGGTACACCATTGAAAGGCTAGAGAATAGTCAGGTCTAGGCAGAGGTCAGCAACGGGCAAGGCAAAAAAATGGTCAGATGCCGGCAGATAGTCATAGGCAGGTGGCAAGCAAACTAGTCAAGTCAATCCAGGTCAGCAATAAAACAGGTAACTCAAAAGGTATTATATCTCTCTTGCACAAGCAGGGTAGCTGGAAAGAGGTCCTAGCACTGGCCAGTTCCAGGGCTGGTGCTTAAATACACCTTGGATCAGGGAGCGCACCCAGCATCATGACCGGTATCTGGAAATCCTGGCAGGGATTCTGTGAGCACCATTACAGGTACTGGCAGAAATTCTGCAAGTGCCATGGGATGTTCTGTCAGGGATTCTGGAAATCCTGGCAGGGATTCAGCAAACATAATTAACACCACTGGCAGACTTGGAGGTACTATAACAGTAGACCAGTAAAGGGGTTTTTACCCCACTGACCACCAATGTAAAGGGGCAATTCTCAGCTGACCACCAATGTAAAGGGTCATTTCTCAACTGACCACCAATGTAAAGGGTAGACATGTGCACTGCCAAAAAATTTGTTTAGTTTCGTTTCGTTTTAAATTCGGATTTGTGTTATTTCGTTTTTCGGGGATTCGGGTGTGAAAGTCAATTCGGATTCGGAATTTGGACGAAATTCGGTAGGGGTAGGTCGAACGTTCGTTTCGTTTTCTGTTCTTATTCGTTTCTTATTTGTTTCTTATTCGTTTCGTTCGTTCGTGACATTTGAGGGGGGAAAAATATTTTTCTCCTTTTCTAATGTCACATTGCTCCAACGAACGAAATGAATAAGAAACGAATAAGAACCGAAAACGGAACGAACGTTCGAACTACCGCTACCGAATTTTGGAAATGGAAATTCGGATTTGTTTGCATTCGTTATGTCTGTAATTCGGAATTCGGATACATCCGAATTTCCGAAAATTCGTCCGAATTTCGATTTGGAACTAAACGAATCGCACATGTCTAGTAAAGGGGCATTTCTCAATTGACTACCAATGTAAGGGGTAATTTCTCCACTGACTACAAACATAAGTGAGCATTTTTCCATAGAGGTAGGGAAAATTCCACTGACATATAGTGCAACCACAGCAGTCTCATAATGCACCGCTGCTGTCAGAACGTGATGTTTGTGCTCACAGTCTCACCTTGCGCACAGATTTTCTAGCCTGCAAGACAACAATCTAAGCACCAGCAGACTGAAACTGATCATCACTGAGGCAGTTAACTCTGCTGTTAACCCCAAACACAAAGAATAGCTTCCACCACCAATTTTAATGGAAACATTCACAGTATCTGCTCTAACAATTCTGACCTTAAGAAATGTCTGTGATCCACGTTGTCACGGCAGACAGCAATATAACAGAAATCAAAATTAAGTAGCTTTCTCCAAAGAGGCAAGAATTTCTTAATTTCTGATTATAGCAATTAGAATATCAAATGAATGATTTTAAAATATTGTTTTAATTTTTTTTAAAAAGAGAGAAAACAGTTCAAGAAAATGATTTACAGAAAATATAGAATGGAATATAACAAACAAACAATAGGAACAGTAAAATAAACAGGATAAATAGTAATTGTATTCTGGTCTTTGGTTGCTGTGCAGAGTCCATGTTCAGAGTAAGTCTGATTCTGACAGTCACTGGTACTCAGAAATGGCTCTTAGCATTTTGGCAATGGTTCTGATGGAAAACAAGAGCTCTCAGCTGGCAAATGCAGCAGCTTTTTATGCATCACCAGAGGGAGTTACTGAGCCAACTCACACCCAATACAGAGAGCTGGGTGGTGTAGTAGTGCTACATAGTTTTACAATAGTTCAATGGACTGTTTTAAGCACTTTTCTAGCCAAACGTTAAAATTTTCACGTGTGCGAAAATTGATAAATTGTTCTGGTTCACGAGTGGTTAAACAAGATGTAAACCAGATGCCCACATCACCTAAAAGATGCCTGCTGCACATTATGGCATAGGCATGTCTGGTATCAAGCTGATTGTTATTCTCTGATACATTAGTATAGCCTTGTTTTTTAAAGAACTCTCCATTATAACCGGAGTTATAAAAATTGTATGAAACTTGTATTGTATTGTAAGTCTTAAAGCCCCTTTCACAGCGGCGGTCTGATTGGGTCGACCTGTCAATTTTTCAAGTGGACCCAATTGGACGTCCAATGATATGTCTATGGACAGCCGTGTGTAAACGGACAGGCATCCATTTACGCCCGGTTACCTCTGGCTCTGGCTCTGTGCACATATCCCCTCCAGATCAGCCCATGGGAAAAGGGTCTAACTCTTTTGTGCAGTTGAAAACAATATGGGAGAATAAACTGGTGAAGGGAATTGTTTAATGATCTCTATAAAATACTGTGAAATATATGATTAAACTGATTGTTTGCAGTCTTCTCTGCCCATAACATAGGAGACCTTCATTCTGGTCTTCCAGGTTTCGAGTCTTTAGCAACCTGGTTGGCTGGGTCTCAATGACATAACTCCTGTGCATGCCCACAGGAGTCACTTCATCTTGGCATGTTGGGTCTGTGTGTGCACAGCTCAGTGTACATAAAAAAAGAATTGCTGAATGGCAGCAAGAAACTTTTATGGCAGAAAAGACTTACATGGTCTCTTTTGTCTTATAAAGCCTTCCGACTTACAGTTTTTTCTTATTTTACTTCCAATTTAAAGAGGAACTCCAGGATTTTCAAACGGTAACCCCTGCAGTCTAGGGGGTGTTAAGAAAAATAATATAGTTACCAGATCCTTGATCCTGTCTAGCTGCTAGACCGCAGTCCCCACAGGCTCTTTTCTCCCCGGGCTCTGGCACTTTAAGCCCACTGACGTCATCAACTCTATGCAAGGTCTATCCACTTGCATTAAACGTACTGAGGGGCATTCCATAGGGTGAGCCCCTCATGGCCCCTCATTGACGTCATAAACTCTATGCAAGGTCCATTCATTTGCATTAAACGTACTGAGGGGCATTCCACGGGGGAGAGCCCCCCCATTGATGTCATCAACTCTGCATTAAATGTTATACATACATACAACATTAAACGTACTGAGGAGCAGAAGGGAAAGAGCTGAGTGGTCACTGCCACAAGATCAAGGATCGGGTGATGTAGCGGTGCAAACAAAGAAAATATACTTACCTGATCCTTGCTCCTGCCTGTCTGCTAGACCAGTCCCTGCAGGCTCTACCCACACAAACCCCTCCAGTCTAGCGGTCTGACATCATCACATCTATTGCATGGCAGGAGCAGAGGGGAGAGACCTGAGGGTTCATCGCTTCAAGATCAAGGATCGGGTGAATATATCTTCTTTATTCCGTTCCTTAGACCAAAACAAGCAGTTAACCCTTGCAGTGCAGAGGTAGCGTCACTGCAAGGGTTAAGTTTTGAAAACCCCGGAGATCTGCTTTAAAATAAAAGCAAACAGTGTGATGAAAAGAAAGGTTTATAAGACAGCTGAGCCAGCAGCAGTAATGGTGTTGGCACAGGAGAGGTAAGGGTGGTTTGATTTTATCCAGCCCTGTGTTCATAGCAGACATAAATGGGCTCCTATGGGTACCAGCCAGCGGAGAGATGCTCTGAACGCGCTGCTGACCCCTCTTCTCCGCTGTACCGCTGGCCACGCCCCCCTTTCCTCTCCTCCCGTCTTGATTGGCCAGGACGCATCCTAATAATGACTTCATTCAGCCCCCTCCTGTCATCTCTCTGTGAATGAAGAGGCAGCCAGCAATTTCTGTGCATGTAGAAGAGGAGAAAGGAGGGGGAGCGCAGCCCTATCGAGCTCCAATTTACGGGATCGGTGAGAAGGACCCCGAGATCCTCAACCCCTAACGCGATGGATCTCCTCTATCTGTAAATGCATCAGCTACAAGTTGGGGGACTGCTGTGTTGAGGGACACTTGTTGGGGTGCAGCAGGTGATCGAGGCTTTTTTTTTTCCCCTACCCGGGACCCGCAAAAGCAGCCAAGACGCCTCGTGCGGTGCTCCGAGTGAAAAATGGGGCGTCCAAGCTCCCGAAGCCCCCCACCGACCCGGGGAGCGCCCCGGGCATGTTCATGGAGAGGTCACAGAGCCGGCTTAGCCTGTCTGCATCGTTCGAGGCTCTGGCTATCTATTTTCCCTGCATGAACTCTTTCGATGAAGAAGATGGGGGTAAGGAGCCAAAATGCCATTTTGATTTCCTGTTGCTTTTTGGGGGAAGATTCTACACCTAGACGTGATGGTATGGTCCAGTCATGACTGGACCATACCATTGCAGCAGGTGGGATTGCCAGTTGTGCTTCTGCATGGCTCCATAAAGTAAACTGCTGGGATTGCAGTTTTTGTTCTCTCCGCTAAAGGATTCTAAACCCTAGAACTGGCACAATGGGTTAAGAAGATCAATGCATTGGTTTCTCTAATTAGAAGGTTGCTGAGGCTTGGTTGCTGTGGACAAGATGTGTGAGCCCTTAACTGGTGCAATTAATTAGTCACCTAGCATGTCATTGAGACTATCTACCAAATCATGGCTAGATTAGTAGATAATTGACTAGGACCTCCATCCTGAATATCAGAAACTTCAATGTGTCATTATTTAGCAACATCAGACTTTTCCCACCTTGCTTGCATTTATATATAGTATATGTTTTCTATTTAATGCATAGAAGACATAAAAAGGCATCTTCATAAAGATTAAACAGCTAATGTCTGATGCACAGCAGTAGGTATTTGCAACAAAGAACCATTTGTACAATTTGATATAGGTATAGATCTAAAGTTCCTAATGAGGTTCTTTCTTCCTTCCCATCAGTAGCATTCATTTCCATCTAAATGTAGGATAATTAGATTTGCTTTCAGATTTTCAGTAGAACAATAGATGGATATGTGAGTGTATCAATGACCTGGTGGCTAGCAGATCTGGTAGCAGACGTGGAAACAGCAGCGGACCTCTTGTGCAAACAGGTTATATGGCTGGCAGGCTCTAATTTGTGGTTGTCAGGCCATTAAAAAAAAGGAATTATTTGATTGCCTGTCTGCATATTATAACACATGTGTTCAAATGAACACCTATTGTATTGTGTATATTTCTAGTTTCTTGATTTCAAATGGTGGTCGTTCAGCCTCACAATGGCTCCTTTCTGTGGGTGCTGGCTTATCAATCACAGCTCGATGCTGCCTATTATACAGAGGCCTTTGCTGTGCTCAGTACCGTATATACTCAGATGACTAATTTTGTGTATAGCACAATTATCCTCCTGCAATGGTTCTCTGTTCCTGCTGTATTATAGGCTGGCTGAATAAAAGAAATACACACACACACACACAGTATATATAGTTTTTTTGTATGTACTGTATATATTTTTTTCCCTGTGTGTGTGTATAGTTATATATATATATTTATTTTTATGTACTGCAAACATACAGTATGTGTATATATACAAAGGAATACAAAAATTATACAGTGTACTTACACCTACCACAGGAGAAGAAAAATTACAGTATTGTAGGTTTGATGGAAACAATGCAGAAATCACAATTACTTTACAGTACATGCTGCTGTTGATTTTCTATCAAAAGTAGAAAACCAACAGTTTTGGGCCTTCTTTTGAGAGAGAGAGAGAGAGAGAGAGAGAGAGAGAATTCATATTGTTCTAAATCCTGTATGCAGGTCATCATGCCTATGATATATTGGTACGGTAGATAGAAAATAAATGGTATAGTTAGTTCTGTTAGCTCCATTCCAGGTTATAGCTATTGCAGTAAGTAAATACACCCTAACCTAGTAGGCGTGCATAGTATAATCTTATTGTGGTTTTGTTATGTTAAGATACTGATATTTACTAATAGAAGATACTGATATTTACTAATAGAAGATACTGATATTTACTCATAGAATATACTGATATTAAGTGATGAAAGATATTGATAGTAAGTAAAGACCAAAGTGTAAACATAACAGAGAAACATGGATACAATTATAAATTGTGTGTTTACTCTTGAACAGAGGAACAGACTTTGTTTACTTGTATAGCCAAGTCAAGCTTAGTCTTACTCTATACCCTGGAATAATATCCCATGATCTATGATATTTAGTAACTCATAGCAACCAGCAATATCATATAATGCAGTTAGTCATTCTAGAAATAGTAATTTCTGATTAGCTGCAATGACTTTTTTCCATGGTGTTGATTACAGTTACTACATTTTTACAAAATCGGCCCCCAGTTGATGCCAATGATTTTTTTCCGAAAGGGAAAAACTCAAACTTAGTTCCCCTTTGGCAAAATTTTAAAACCGGCAACCAGTTTTGGCAAATTACATTGGATGATAAATTTATCAAAATTTGGCAGAAGGTGTAATCACATGGGACCAGATTACAGTTCCAAGTAAGAACAGCGAGGTCTATTCACACTTGTCAGTTTTCATGCAGCAAAACCCATATATATAGCTGCAGGAAAATGCATTACAAGTAGAGATCTCATTATCTCATTTATTTTGTTGGTTCACATCTATGCAATGTAGTTTAGTGTGAAAGACAAAAGAAAACTCTATGGGCCCATTCCCACCTACACGTGTGTGTTACCATGCACACAGAACGGTGTAAATCCAACCTGAAGGTTCAGTTCTAGTTGTTATAGGTCTCAGCTTTAGCTTGCAATCACACCTGAGCATAACATATTTCTGACAAGTTGTCAGTCTGTGTTTTCAGCGTTGCTACACACATGAATGCACATTTTATAGTGTTCTGCAAGTGTTTTTGCATATGTATCAAGCTTCAGCTGTTTTTGATTTGGCCAGTGAAAAGCAGTGATCTGTGACATGGTTTTCCATTGTGGTGTTGTGTTATCTTCTGCTCTTGTAGCTCTTGAGCCATGGTGGACCCCCGGAACACTTTTTTCCTATTTAGTCCCATTTAGTCCCAGGACCTCGGCCTCTTGTTTCTGCCCTTAGTCCCCATTCACACCAAGGCGATAGCATTTTTGTGTGTTTCTGTATACGTTTGAGCATTCTTTTGTGCGTGTTTGTGTGCGTCTGATGTATGTACATTAAGTTGCACTTTGTGGCAGATTCTGAGATATTACTGTAAACCGGCAAATATGCACAAAAAGTGCAACACTGCATGTGTTGCGTGTTTCCAGGCGTTTCCCATTGACTCTATGGGGACAAAACACTAATCTGCCAAAAAGAAGCTCTTATACTTTTTCCAGAGACAGGCATTTTACAGAATGCGACAAAACACGGGGGCCATAGTACTGAATGGAATTTCATTTATTGCGGGTTTTGTCGTGCAATTTATGCATGACAAAACGCCTAGGTGTGAACGGGAACTGAGAATCTCTGGGATCATACATCTTCGAAAAGGGCCCTCACCACTTGAATGAAAGCCTCCATATCAAGAAATGGAAGTCCTGAATCCTCCATGGGTTTTGTTTCCTAGGTTAGGTTTGCTAAGCGGAAAAGAGAGCAGTCAATTAGGTGCATAAACATGCAAAACATGCACGTGTCGAGCGATTACGAAGGCTCCTATTGAAGTCTATGGGGCCAAAAATGCCAGATGGGATTCTGGATGTTGTAAGGATGTTTATATTGTAAAGCGCTGCTCAAACAGTTGGCGCTATATGAATCCTGTATTATAATAATGTTGAGCATAGACATAAGGAAGCACACTACAAAACACTTTAGGGGTTATATATGAGTGAATAACCGAGCCGTAATAAAGTGTGCCGAACAAAGGCCCACTTCGGCGATTCACTGCGGCTCAGTACGGCTGATTTCAGCCGTACATTGGCTGAAGTCAGCCTACATTGGCTGAAATCAGCCGTACATCTGATACACGGTACGGCTGAATCAGCCGTACTAAGCCATAGTAAATAGCCGAACTTTGTTCTGCTCACTTTACAACGGCTCGGTTATTCAATCAGCTGCCTTCGGCAGCTGTGTGAATAGCCCCCAAAGTGTTTTGTAGTGTGCTCTGCATGTTCGGCTGAGCTAAACTGCAGAAGGACTTCGACTCATCCAAAATCTGGATCGGCTGAGCCGAAGCTCTGGCAGCTCACTCGCTGCGGTTCACCCCATTCTCATAGGGGCCGAACAGCATTGAGTGAATAGTCGAATGCCACCGAGTGGTGAATAGCAAATCAATGAGAATAGTAAAAAAAAAAAATGTAAAAATTCTTAAAAAGGAAAAAACCAATTGGGCGGAGCTAGCAGTGACAGCTCCGTTCGCCCCACTTCAGCTGTCACTTCATATGCGTTCAGCTCGGCTAAGCCGCTCGGCCGCCTTAGGCTGCTGTAGGGCTATACAGGCTATACTGAACAGAAGGGCTCCGGCGGCCAAAGAGAGCCGAAGGATCAGCCGAAGCTACAGCTGGATCCTTCGGCTCCTCTGTGAATAACCCCCTTTGCTGCCCTTATATAAAAATGTTTCACTCTGGGGGGATACTGCACTATGACTTCTAAATACAATACCGTTATCTATAGAAATACTAGTTGGTAGTCTAATTAAATAATATTTATATTGTATTTTTAATTATAATATAATTGTATGGAAATAATAATTGGGTAAATAAATGCATAAATAAATCAAAAGGTAAAATGTTTAAAGCAAGATTTTATATCGTTGACACAGAAAAGCAGCTTAATTTAAAGGCTTCGGTATACAGATGTAGGCTTATCCTAAATGTTATTTTTGTCTGATTGAGATAATTATGTGTTGAAAAATGAATGCAGTTTTACAGATGCTCCAGTCGATGTGCAGATTTGTTGATTGATGAATTGTTTGATCACATTCAAAAATGCAAACAAATTCTTGAATATTTTTAGCTGACTTTTTTTCACAGCTGAACTCCGGGATAAGCAAAAATTGTCTAAATACAAGAGATATTTGTATACTTCCATAAATCTTGATGTGCTTTGTGTTTTACTTCCAAATCTCTAATCCAGTGTGGAACTTTCCCTCTGTACAGGAGCTTTCTTTAATAAAGACCCATCACTGCTGCTCTCTCTCTTTGTGCAGGGTGACTGGTCTTGTATCTGCCCCTTTCAGTAGTTTTTTTGCAAACAACCTGTAGTGGGTGGAGCCTTCTGGGCCCCTCCCACAGCTCTACTTTCTGCACAGGTTATTTACAAAACAGTGATAATGTCACTGATATTTTTACAAGGTAATATCTAGCTTTTAAATGCATTTAATGCACACAAAGTGTATTTTTATCTTTGCGTCTATTGAGCAGTATATTTAAATAAAAGTTTGCGTGCCCAGAGATCAGCTTTAAAGAAGAACTCCAGGCAGAAATGTTACTGCAAGGGTTAACTGCTCATTTTTTGCCAAGATTAAAAAAATAAAAAAAAAGCTATACTCGGATCCACGGAGCTGGCAGCACTTCCTCCAGCCTCTCGCCTCCTAATTTGCAGCGATGGTATCTGCCTTGGCCTCCTCACGTCCTATATACTGTATTGTATGTTAAGACTTGAAGGTTCCTAGACAGCAGACTGCAGTGGAGTGGGAGAAATGCTCCAAGGACGGGTCTAAGAGACACCCGGCTCAGAGATGATGTTGTGGCACCTTCTTGCTGTGTGATCTCTGCTTGTCTGTCTATTTGCGCTTATTGTGAATAGCGTGAGACTGTGGAAAAATCAAAATGATATGCAGGCATGCATGTGATGAGAATACCTGGGATCTTTTGGAAGTTGATAAGTGTTGCAGCTATGAGAGCTGCGGCTTTAATTCAGGGAACCAATAGTGACGTTTATCTGCCCTTGCTCTCCTCTTGTCCATTCACATAATGCCTTGTATTCTGTGGATGGTTCACATTCACAGAATACAAGGGGATGAGAAACTTCTTGCATTGGCTGGGGACTGAGTGCATTGGAAAAAAAAAATATTCCAGCACTCCATCCGTCCGCTGTGGTGTCCATGATGGTTGATAATAACAATGTATTAATATTTTCTATAGGGCTGGTACTGATTAAAATTTTCGTGTTCGATTAATCAAATTTTTTTTTTAATCGATTAATTTCGATTAATTATAACGCACATACAGATCCAACTACATTGGCCTATACACATACAGCACAGCAATGAAGTAATAAAATGAACTAGGATCACACTAATCCAGCACGTTATTAATTTCACGTGCCCCACTCAATATGGCTGCCGCTTGAGTGGGGCAACTCAGAATAATAACCTGCTGGATTAGTGTGATCCTAGTTCATTTTATTACTTCATTGCTGTGCTATATGTGTATAGGCCAATGCTGAACCAGGATTTCCCCTCCTGGTCTAGTGAGGCATTGGTGATGTAGCCAGGGTCTTACCGGTTCCCGCTGGGAAAGCTACATCACCAGTGCCTTCCAGGGAGATCTAGTTTCTAAACTGCATGAACCTGTAAGATTATGGGGAAAACAAAGATTACTTTAATGTTGTGTGGTGCATGTGTGAGATCAGGCATACGATGTTTGTCTCTCATCTCTTGCATTCACTAATCCCCCCCATGATTGGATGAGATCTCACAATAAGTGTTGCTAACCGTGTGTGTGTGTGTGTGAATAAATAACTTACAACAGCATACCTAGCAAAGGCTGTCACAGAGGTTAGCGTAAAGTGCACATTACACTTACCCTTCAGGCCACTTTAGACTTTTTAACCTTTTTGAGTTCTTCTTTTAAGAGACTCTGTCATTTTATAAGTAATTACCTGTGCTGAAAAGTATGAAGTGCAGACACCCAGAAATGCCAGGCACATACCTGCAGCAGATTTCAGTATCTTCTTCACCTGATTGTTAGGTGGTATAATTGGCCAAAGCTTCCTCTTAGGGAAAAGTTGCCCGCCCCTCCCTCCTTGCACATTCCCTTCGGCCAGTGAGGCAGTCAATCACAATGATGGGTGCATTCAAATATTTGGGTGCAAGAAATCAATAGCTCCGTCGGCTAACGAAGGGAAGGGGGGAGGAGTCAGGTGACGCCACAGACATCGACGTCACCGGACTCCTACCCCCTTCCCTTCGTTAGCCGTCGGAGCCACTTGGGGAAGGGGGGAGGAGTCTAGTGACGTCGATGTCCGTGACGTCACTGGATCTCCGACGGAACTCCCTGAAGCCGGCGGAGAGGTGAGTACCGATCAAAAGAATTTTAATCGATCAAAAAAATTAACGATTAATCGAGGAATTAATAGTTAATTTCCGCAGCCCTGATTTTCTAGTATCCTTAATTTACAGGGCAGAACCACCAGATGTATCCAATTGAACATGTTTGGCTGCAGCTGCTCCAGCATTGGTCCGATTTTTGGGACCATATATGATGTGGTCTATCTGGCTAATGATTCCTATATTTTTGTGATGATTGAGAGGACATGTACTAGCGCTATCAATAATCTTGCATGTTGTTCACTCAAGAGATAAGCACTTAATTCCCTCTCCACTTCCAATCTCTGGTGAGCTCTGGCTGTGAGGGGATGTTTAGTTTACTGATAGTAATATTTTAGAACACATAGAGACACATCTAGAAGGTGCTTCCTGTTAAGAAGATGTGCTCTGTGGGGTTTAAGTCCTGTCTCAGGGTTTAGGAAGGGAGGCAAAAAAAGTTTTAATTATTTGTACCTCCAGTAATCAATTAGGTGTAAGACCATAGATTCCTAAATTTGCTCTGAAGAACAGAATTGGTGTCCTATAAGTAGATGGGGAAGCCTTTGGGACCCCTTCATGATCTATCCTCAGAATGCTTAAAAGTCTAAGCTGGGTTAGGGTAATGGCAAGTGAATAGTACATTTCAAAGGGTAGTTATTGGCCCCGTTTTGTTAAAGGCATCCCAGGTCCATAATACCTGTCCCCATGGTCTTGCTTAGGTGGCAGGCAGAGCTTGGTACCCAGAAATCTAAATGGAAAAGTGACTCTTGCTTAGGGTATATTCTTATGGAGCCATCTTTTCTGAGTGTATTTTTTGTGTGAATTACCAGTCTAATGCCTTTGTAAGGACTACAGCTTTGTCATTTTATTGCACATTAGGAAGTCTTAGTAGTGTAGGAGCTACAGAACATTGCTTATCTTAAGTATATTAAATCATCCTACCCAGCTGAAATGAGCTGGTTACTTAGGTCCTGTACTATTTTATCCATCAGTGGCTAACTGCCGCTTTGCCTTTTGTTCATGTGTCTTTCCTCTCTGTGCAGTCAGTAGGTTCACTTCCCCATTTGGGTTAAAGTGACAATAAACTTGGGGAGTTAAATAATTAATAATGCATTCAAGTACCTTAACTATTAACAAAAATGTATCTTATTTGTGTATCACTTAGCTGATGCTCAAATCAACTCTGAATTGGTGCTGACACTGTCCTTCCTTCTGGAGGGTGGCTTCTTTTGTTCCCCATGGTCCCCGTGTGTGTTGTAAAGTAGCCGCCGCTCCAAGCTCGCTCCCATTATTTGAATACAAAATCAATACAGACAAGTAAACTAAACATGAGATTGTAGTCCATCACAGGAGTGAGCTTGGAGCAGTGGCTACTTTACAACACACACAAGGACCATGGGGAACAAAATTAGCCACCCTCCAGAAGGAAGGACAGTGTCAGCATGAATTCAGAGATGATTTGAGCATCTATAGCCGAGTGATAATCAAAAAATAAGATTGTTAATAGTTAAGGTACTTGAATGCATTTTTAAGATTTAACTCCTGAGTTTAGTGTCACTTTAAAGTCTGGACATGCAGGCTATTTTTCCTTATTTTTATTTATCTTATCATTTACTTTTTTACATTTTTTTTATCATTTTTTATCTTATTATTGTTTTTTTATAATTATTTTCTTATTATTTTCTAATTTTTTAATTAGTTTTTACTTTTTTAATCACCTTTTAATTTTTGTATTTAATTATTATTTCTTATTATTTTTTTCTAATTGTGGCCTTGTGGGGAATCCGGGCCTGCTGAGGACCCCAGTGCTGCAAGGCAGAAGTGCTGCCACTGTTAAAATGCAGAAATGTATGTCAATGTGAAGCAAACTTGTACATTCCCTTTCTGGTGCAAAGTAACAGGTTCACTTTTAAACAGAAGCAATACAAAAAAATTTCCGTATGCACTAGGTCAGTTTAAAGTAGAACTCTGGCATCCCATTCAAAAATTAGGTGTTGCAGCGCTTATTTATAAGTGCACTTCCACTTACAGTTTTCACTTAGTCCCCCTACAAAGTCCCACAAATGCCTGCTGATCCTGCCAGTGAAGTCTGTCTTGTGCAGCTTTCTGTGATGGGGTGGCAACAATGCTACACTGCTCCTGTATTCAGAACAGAGTTGCTACTCTCATGTGGACTGTGATAATGCAGGTTCATTAGAAGTGAGGACATCGAGGTACATACCACAGATAGAGTGGAGGTGGAAAGGGACAGAAATAACAAAGATATACTTACCTGAACCGATTGGCTGTTAACCACTTCCGGGCCGCAATACGTCTATATATAGCGGCCCTTTGAACTGGTTAAAACAAGAACACAGCCGTGTTCTTGGTACCGCTTTTTACAGCAGGCGATTGCTGTTAATTTACAAGTGATCCGGCGTCTGTACAGGCGCCGGATCGTTTGTACCGTGCTTGTTAGCTCCCTATGTAATAGCAATAGGGTTAGTGGAAATAAAATAAAATAACGTGTTAAAAACTTTAAAAAATGAAATTAACATATAAGAAAAATTATAAAATGGCCAAAAAATTTTTTTTAAGACCCCCGCCACCCACGTGCACGCACATACACATGCAAACACGCGTCGGTGCGCCTACGTGCGAAAACGACAATTGCGCTACACATGTTACATATCGCCGCGAACGTCGGAGCGAGAGCAATAATTCTAGCACTGTCAATGACTGTTAAACTGATGAGCGGTAAACGCGTTTAAAATGTTTCCTATGGGAAATTATGGGTATTTACTTTTTTTGCGGCTTCACGGGCGAACGCAATTTTAAGGCTTTACATGTTTGGTATCTCTTTACCCGACGTGATCCCGTCTTTCATATCTTACCAAAAAAATGGGTATTATATTATGTTTCTGTGCACTAAATTTTAATTTAGTAAATTTTTTCCTAAAAATACGGGTTTGATAAACATTTGCGCAAAAATCGTGCAACGTAAAAAATTGCACCTAGCATTTTGTTATTCTACAGGGCCTCAGCTTTCAGAAATATATTATTGTTGGGGGTCTGAAGCTGTTTTCTAGCCAAAAATGTATATTTTATCATGTGTGCGCAAATAGTAGGAAAATGCCCCGGATGGCAAGTGGTTAAACGAGTCCCTGCCACCTCACTCCCCCCTCCGCACTGGGAGGGCTAAGGTCCTGTGAGTCATCATGTCCTATAAAGTGTATAGGACGTGAGGATGCCGAGGGACATTCTATCGCTGGAGCAGAGGGGAAGACAGCCAACCGTCCCCGTGGTTCAGGTAAGTATATTTTTTTTATTTTTGTCCCTCTTGACTCCATCTGTGGTATATACCTCGACGTCCTCACTTCCAATGAACCTGCATTAGACGTGTGACATCACGGAGAAACTGGACAAAGCTGCAACAGCTCTGTACTGGCCTCTGTACACAAAAAGTGCAGTGACATAATTTGTGATGACACTACACTCCTGATGTAACAGGACAAAAGGGGTCTATTTATAGACATTTCACAGAGCCATTCCCCCTGCAAATCTCTGTTTTCGCCACAATTTGCACAGAATGAATGTTCAAACATTTTTGCTATATTTTCTTTTCAGGTTGTATCTCTGAGGACGTTCGTTCTGTGTGATTGGATGCAAAAAAATGACATTCTTAGTATAAATAAATATTTTTTTAGGTGGAATGTAATATTTGGACAATACAGCACTATGGCCACAAGATGGAGCTGAAGAGCAAAGGAAATAAATGCTTTTTCCCCCTATACTCACCAGCCCCATCCAGTGGCCATAATGCAGTATTTTCCAATATTACCTTCCACCTAAAAAAAATGTATACTATAAATGTTCATTTTTGCTGCCAATCACTCAGAACAAACGCTCATAGAGAATCACCCGATGAAAGGCTCTGCAAAATTGTTTTAAAATACACCCTAGAGTATAGTGAAATCTAGTCGAGGTGAGGGAAATTTTCAAGTGTTCTGGTGACAAGTGCCAAAACAGAAAATTTTGCTGAGAGTTACTATCATTTCTTATTGCATCTCCAAGAGAGGAAGTTAAAGGAGAATTATGAGGTGAGTGATTTTCACTCAGCCTCATAATCTGAGCCGACCTGTGACAATGAAAATGAACACATACCGTCGCTCGCTCACTTCTCGATCTACCTTTTCCGGCTGCGGAGTCTCAGTATATACTGAGCTTTGGGTGACGGGAGGTCGCTAGTTTGTGTCCTCCCGTTACCCTTCGGAGAACTATGGGGAAAAGCACTGACCCCATAGTTCTCCTTTAAGGGAAATCTCCCTAGTGGGACAGTCAACCAAAAAAATAACCTGATAGGGGTTTTAACCCTTTCCTGCTCTATCCAGTTTTGCCCGTACATACACCTCAATTTTGTAGCCTGCAGTAACAAAGAATTACACCTTTTAATCTATTTTGCGACGGGCAACATACACACCTTCCTCTTCCATTTTATACCTGTGGTCCAGTAATGGCAGCAAAAATGTTTCTAAATAAGTCATGAGGTTTTCAAGCCTTTTGTTACTTGCAAAGAAATGTTTTTATATGTCAGTGTATTGTGGCACACACAGGATGAGATGGCCCACGCTGTCTTTGCAGTATAATGGCTATTGGCTATTAAATTGTGGCATCTGTAGGGTGAACATATGTTATTTACAAAGAGAGCGCTCCCCCATTGAGTACATGTAGTCTGTGGAGCTGTATTGTTGGAAAATGGCACCGAGTCGCTATTGTGCAAACCTTGTGGGCTAGCAGGCATGCCCTTTATGTTAGACAATTACCCCCCCAAAAAAATACACAGATGCAATATATTACGAACTACACTATGCACTAAACGTAACAATGCTTTTCAACATTCTACATTGTTCAAGGTTTAGATTTAAAGTTAAAATATATATTCTTGAAAAATAGCATTTTGTCTTAAAAAGAGCAAAGACACGGGAACGAGAACTCCTTTTATTTCTGTGTAAAGCAGGGGTGGGCAACGCAGCTGTGCTTTACCTACAAATCCCAACGTGCTTCTCCCTCTGGTAAACATGACTGTAACTGTCAGCCTTGCGATGCCTCATGGGAATTCCACATAAGCTGGAGAGCTGGAGTTGCCCACTCCTGGTGTAAAGGCATTATTATGGCCTTAGTATTCATTTATTTTAGTTTATAAAAGTGATGCCCTGTAACTAGAAAAAGTGAATTAAGGACATGGAGGGACCACTTGTGGGGTGGGGTAGCTACTTTTAGTATCTGACACGTTTTTAATTTTAAACTGCTGTTGAACATTTTCATTGGCACGATAGGATTGTGAATTGTCTAGTTCAGGGGTAGGCAACCTCGGCATTACAGCGGTTGTGGAACTACAAGTCCTGTTTGGAATTGGCGTGTCATGGTTGCCTTCCCCTTCTCTAATCCTTCCATATCCAACTAAAGTCTGGAACTCGCTGCCCCTGGAAGTGATTTCAGCAAAGAATGTGGAAACATTCAAGAAACTCCTGGACGAGTTCCTTGGAGACCATAACATACAGGGGTACAGGTACGCCTAAGATCAAAATCACACATGGACTAATACACATGCACACACCTGCTCAAACATAAATACACACACGCAATAGGTTGGACTTGATGGACTTATGTCTTTATTCAACCTCAAATACTATGTAAACTTTAACATTTTTATTTTTTTAAATTACTGTAAAGGACTGCTCCATACTGCTTTGTCTTTTCTCAAATGTTGAGTGACTCTGGACACTTGAGTGGCCACAGACACCTCAGAACCAAGAACTATTTCACTATGGTGATGACGTGCATGAGAGCAGATTTTCAGAGAGTGGACTGTGTCCAGAAGAGATTGGGATGTCTCCATATAGCGATCTTAGTCCAAGTGCAGTGTTGGTCATTCTGATCAGGTAAGTGTATACGTTGTTGGGGACAGAGCATATTGTATAGATAAGAACTGGCTTCTCAGTCTGCTTTGTGTAGACATTTACAGCTTACAGAATTGCAGAATAAACACAAGACCATGGTCACCAGTACAAATAAATGGATGCATGAAAAAAAGGTTTTGCCTAGACATACACTTTTATAATGGAAGCAAAGTATGAGGATACCAGCATTGTGAAATAAATTAAACAGAATTAAAGCGTGAATAAACTAAAAAGCAAGAATTGAATATAGTTCAGCTTAATAATTACAGCTTGCGTCCAACTTATGAGGTTTTTCTAGTTGTTGTAGCTCCTAACTAAATTGAATTGGACAAGCTGGCTTCTGAATTCCATATTCATTTGTCCACCCCTGGTTTATTGTGCACCTCATCTATTTTCACTATGTTATTAAATAAGTCCAAATGAGTTAGGAAATAAGGGAACAAAATTTGCTGTTCAGCCAGCAATAAAGTCACATTCCTTTAAGTAGCCTTCCTCTGACAGTGCGCTTATGGCATATGATCAGAGAAAATGATATACCAGTTGAATATATGAACAGACAATACAATCTCATTTGAATATCTTGTAATGAGATGCATGTAAAACATAAATGAATATGCGATGCCTCATTAGTAAGCATTTGCATACTTGCTGGGAAAAATTCTGATAAGTATTCATATCATATACAAAGCTGCCGAGCTGTCAGCCAGTGTTCTGATTTATGGTGCCATACCATGGTCCATGCTACTGGCTCCTGTACATTTTATAGTCTTAAAGGGACAGTGTTTTTTTTGTTTTTGTTTTCTTTCCATATCTTTTTTGCTCTTCCTAGCCAATTATTTAACCCAGCAAAATTGGTATTCCCATTGCTCTAATATCTTATACAGATGTGTCTTGATGCAGAGAAACCTAGAAGAAAAAGAACAATAATATTTTAAGAGCTTGTACACAGAAACCAGTTACCCAGAACTAAGTGCTTCTGAGCAATTTTTGTTGAGACATTTCAGTGTACAAAATGGCGTTTGACAGGCAAGGCTTGCATTTGCAAGAAAACTTACTGCTTCTGAGAGTATTAAGGGGCTGACATGAATTCTTGTAGGCTGCTCAGCTCTATGAACATTGTCCAGCTTTGGGGCATAATATCTCATTCTGAGTCATCAAAGACGATGACAGGTGAGCATTTATCTCCCACTGGGCTTCACAAATACTAGCTGGTGCATTTATATGCTGGGGTACATTTAGTTTAAATGAACCCAATGTAGTGTTTAAAGTCATAATCATGGATGTCAATACAATGGTGACCACTCTGCCTAAAATGTAGCATGCAGTTTCTGAGCTGAGTCTAGAGGTCATCATAGTGCCTATGAGTCATTGGCATATGCTTCCACCATAGAGAATGTTTGTCTTCATGATGGACAGATCTACACAGTAAACCTGCGAGCGATGAATTGAAGGGCATTTAGAAGAGTGTCAGCAGTAGGGATTGTCATGCAGTAAATTATATTTTCCAGTCATGCAAATTAATAATCCCTCAGCTATGTATACTGAATGGTGAGGTTGGTTAACTCAAGATGCATAATGAATAGGTTCCCAGTGATAAAGGGAAGCCAAAGGAGCATGGTTGTCTTGCCACCATTATACTCAGTGAGAGAACTGCCTATTTAAAAGCCACTCTTACAGAGGCTCTTGAGGATAAGGCTTTAGAGAAATGAAATCTCCAGAATATAGCTGTTTGGTTTCCACCTCCATGTTCTTTTCTTTTAGATATTTTAAATAGGAGGAAGTACAGGACCTGGGTATAGTGCTAAGGTGCATAAATCTGGTAGCTAGATCTGCCATGACCCAGCGTTAATGTTCCAATGGGTAATCATGTTTAGTCTTAAGAATAGGAGAGAGGAAATGCCCTGCATACACCTCAAGAGCTGGCCTATCTTGGGGGAAAACAGGCAGCAAGTGGAATCATTGCCCAAGAAAACCATAAATGGTCACACCGTAACTCAGGCTTTAGACCTTTATTTCCTGACTTTTGAAGATATCCTCACATACAACATGCAATTACAGTGGAAGTTGCTGCGTCCAGTACTTTCAAAAAATACTTGATCAACCTGTAATTAAATAGACTCTGTCACTTTGCCCATTTAGGACTGCCCATGCTCGTCAAATGCTCTGTGACTCCATTGGAGCCACTAAGGAATAACAGTGCTTCTGAATATGAGGTACAGGTGGGTTAGGAAGTGGCCTTTAAAGGGAATCTGTCATTTTAGTGGAATTACGTTTCAAATAATATTTATGTCTTTTTGGTAAGCATATTGAAAATCTTGTTCCAAATGTTGTCCTATTTTGTATTGTGCTTCATTTTGTAGGTAAAGCAGGATACCCCTGTTTACCATGGTTCCTCACAACTGTCTTGTCTAGCTACATCAAACAATGGCCAGTAATCTTTTTCCGGGAACACCTACATGTTATCACTTTCTGTCATTTAAGGGCACAAAAGTGTGTGCACACAGCCCAGTTTGCAGGACGAAATATCAGCAGAGGGGTGCAAATGATTTTTTTAAATCAGGCAAAATTGCACATTCAAAGTCAACAAATTGTTTTGCACATGCAAACACTTATAGTTTTTCTTTTAGTTAATCACACCAATAGAATACTCTACATGTGCAAAGTGCAGCTTAAGTATGTATATATGTGGTAGGTTACGTTTGTGAGTTAAGTGGTAAGAAATCACTTTAGGGCTATGTTAAGAGATTTGATGCAGCTAGACAAGACAGTTGTGAGGAGCCATGGTAAACAGGGGTATCCTGCTTTACCTACAAAATGAAGCACAATACAAAATAGGACAGCATTTGGAACAAGATTTTCAATTTTGCTTAAGGGATAGTCGAAAGAAGAACTCCATGAATTAACAAAATTAACCCTTGCAGTGGGGCCACCACAAGGGTTAACTCCTGTTTTTTTCTTCTGGGACCGGAATACAGAAGATATGCTCACCTGATCCTCGGTCCTTTGACGGTCAGCGCTCATCCCTCTTCCACTCCACTCTGGCTTAAGGTGCCCACACACCTTACAATTTATCTGCAGATTTTCTGTGGTCAGATGGAAAAGGTGCAACAAATTCCTCCATCTACACTTAACTGTGTGGATGGAGTAATCTCCACCTGGGCCAATCTGTTGCACTTTTTCCATCTGACCACAGAAAATCTGCAGATAAATTGTAAGGTGTGTGGGCACCTTTAGGTATGTCCCTATGTGTTCTTTGGTCTGATGCAGGTTAATGGACCTGCATTAGATGTGATGACATCATGAGTTATGTGATCGCTAGGGCCCAGGGGAGAAGAGGCAGAGCAGACCAGTCTAGCAGCCAGGCAGGACTGAGGATCAGGTGAGTTTATCTTCTTTAATCCAGCCCCTAGACCAAAACAAGCAGTTAACCCTTGCAGTGTAGGGGTAGCCCCACTGCTGTAATTTACATAGTAAATACCTGTAGTTCATCTTTCAGAGTGAATTGTTGAATTGTAGAGGTCAAATTAGAACTCCAGACAAAAACAAAAAAGATAAAAATGAATAACCTATTAAAATAAAAATGATCAATTCATCCACAGCACTTTTTTTTTCTGCTGCTAGATGTCCTCAGTCTGATGGCCAGCATCATTCAACCCACTTCCTTTTGGTTGCTTTGGCACTGGCATTTTCTCAAGGGAACAGTTGCTCCCCACCTTAATTGGTCCGAATATGGCATTATTTTGGACCAGTCCTACATGGATAAGGCCTTCAAACATGATAATATAAAGAAGAGCTAATTAAGATGGGTCAGGCAAAACTCTGAATGTTAATATAAACTGTACAAAAGGGTGATGTAAAAGTGCAAAGTAATAATGGATATTCTTTCAGGTTAAGTGAACCTTTAAAATATCTGCATGCATCTGTGAATATGAGCAGACTGATGTGGATGTCCTATTGACACTACTATTATATACAGTTATTGAAAGGGAAGGCACAAGTCGTATATGTATTAATTGCATCTGCTTCCTGCCCATAAGGGATGCTGTTTGTTGATGATAATGAGTATTGATATCTAGTAAAATGTGCATACGCGTGAACAACTATTCACAGATTGTGAGATCCACTTGTTTTTATGTAGAGTATATGTAACTAATATATGTTGTGTGATTGGATTGGAATATTTGATCAAAGTATTTAAAAGAGGCCTTTAGTGAAAAAATAAAAAAGCATGGCTAAATATGTAAAGTGACTGCTTTTGGACACAGTGGAAAGAATGTTCCATAATGTTCCTGCTGCAGGTCAGATCCGCAGGGTTTGTTGCAGCAAGCAAGCCATTCCACGCCTTTAGTATAATGTATGTGCATGCCAGATTATTGCACACATCGGTATCGTGTATTAACATTCCAGATTATTGTACCTGGACATTCAGCGCACATAGAAAAGCCAGAAAATGGCAGCTGCTTAATGAGTTTATTTCTAGTAGAAGAAACCTATGCAATCCACCAGTAAGGCTCTTACCTCTTCTCCTGTGAATATCTGTGTACATTCCATGGTGGTACTGGTGCAGTTTGGCAGTTTGCTATGTACAATAAATCACCAGATGCAACCAGTAGTTTATTATAAACTGATATCCTGACTTTAGGAACTATACATAGTAAACAGAAGGTATCAATGATTTCCCATCCTTAAAGTAAACCTGTTGAGAAAGAGATATAGAAGATGACGTTGCTGACCTGAATATTCTAGTTGACAGGTGGTGTTGCTCACCATCTGACTTCAGTACATCTTACTCAGTGAGCCAGAACAGGTAGGGAGATCAGGAAAGTCGGAGAAAGGTCTTTATCTGCATATTTGTTTCAAGTCAGTAACTCACAGTATTTGGGAAAGTAAGGTCCACACGACAGCCAGGCATTTTTAGTAAGATAGGTCAATATTGGCAGTCTCCATGTTTCTTTCAATTCCCTGTGCAAATCATCCTGTCTCATTTATGCTGGCTGCATTCTGTTAACTGATATAAGTAAGTGATAGGGTAGGATATCATGAAAAGCATGGCAGCACGTATCAAGCAGTTTTGGAACAGTGCCCATTTCTTGCAAGCAAGAACAGATGAAGCGTACTTCCATTTATTCAGACTTGTAGCAAATCTGTCTTTGTAACGCTTGCTATGCATGGAAACTTGTTCCAGCTCTGAGGGGCCCATCTGCAGAAATTGATGGCTAACTCTTACACAGATGTCTGGTACCCCCAAACACCCATATAGTGTAGATAGACCCATACTAGGCATACTCCCCACCTCCACCTCTGTTGGAGAGCCAACATAATATGCAAGATATTGCTGTATTAATGATGATGATTAAGTAGTAGCAGTAGTAGTAGTAGTAGTAACAGTAGCAGTAATATCATACCTCCCAACTCTTTCTCATTTGGAACCAAATTCCTCTGTCCCTTTTCCCCCTAAGTTGTCCCTGTTTTTGATTTGATGTACAGATATATTTGAAAAGGTTCTATTTAACCATCAAAAAGTGTTAGTCTGCACTAAAACCATTCATATTTCTTAATTATTTTGTTTGCGATTTAAAAAAGCCAATATAAAGGAAAAATATTGATGAAAAACCACAATTCTGGGTTAACCAATCATTTTTGGGATTTAAATTTGCATACCTGGGGGCATGGCAGGGGTGTGTCCATTGGCTAAATGCATTAAGGGGAATTTATCAAAACTGCAGCACAAAAGATTTGGAGCAGTTGCCCATGGCAACTAATCAGCTTCTATCTTTTATTTTCAAAGCTTAAGTGAAGAAGAATAGAGAAGCTGATTGGTTACTATGAACAACTGCTCCAGATTTTGTCTGCTCCAGTTTTGATAAATTCCCCCCTTTGTGCTGAAAGGTGTCTGGGAGGTATGTTATTATTACTAATATTATTGATATTATTATTATTAGGGATGCACAGATACTGTTTTTTCGGCTACCTGAGATAATATTGGTACTCGCCGATACCGGTACTTCTGCTAGCATGGGGCCAGCTTCCTAGCCAATCAGGAAGTCGGGCACTTACCCGCTGTCCAGCTTCTTGATTGCCCAGGAAGGCGGCTGGATGTTGATTGGCCGGGAAGCCGGCTTCCCAGCTAATCACCATCGAGCCGACTTTCTGGCCAATCAGGAAGCCGGATAGCTAGTCATTACCCGCCGCCCGGCTTTCTTTTGCCAGGAAGCAAGCTCCATGTTCCCCCGCGGCACTGCCAATCAGAGGAAAACTCCCTCTGACTGGGAGTTCTGGTATCGGGGGTAAGTATCGGAGAATTGGGGTGAGTATGAGTACTCGCCCAAATACTCTGTATTGGCACCGATACTGGTATCGGTGCATCCCTAATTATTATCCTCATTTGTGGCACTATTATTTAAAGTAGTATTTATTAAATTATTTTCATATAATAAATGGGGGTCAATGACCAATTTAAAATTACATGAAGGGGTTGATGAGTTCAAGAGTTTGAGGATCCCTGCTTTAGAGATTAGAACACTGCATATAAGATCGTCTTCGTGGACCTCAGGGTAAAGATCTGGCGGCAAACCTGATTTTTTGGGGGATTTTCTTTGTGTGCATTGTACGTGAAAAAGGATGTTTGCATCATTTCTAAATCCAGTGTTACATATCATTGTGTGTTGTTGGCTTTATAAATGGGAAGGGATATTAGGACTCCAATATCCTTATATTTAATGTATTTTCTTGACCTATATATTGGAGAGCCTACTACATAAATTTACAGGATTGATCATGGCCGCGCTGTCACATTACTCGACTACGTCAACTCGCTTTTCCAGGAAATGAGTTTGTCGTGTGCTATAGTATTATAAGTCTGTGTCATGCCGTGTTTAGGAAGACTGTCAATTTCACCATTCATGGTATGTTGTCATGCCAACCTAAAGCGCATGCAATTATTTGACATAGCAACTCGATGTATATAGTTAGAAATGACATAAAGGACGACACAAGGAACCCATTTGAGAGAGAATCACCATTCCTGTTTGTCCTGGGGACAAACAATGGAAGGGGGCACTCCAATTGGGACAAACAATGGAAGAGGGCACTCTATATGGGACAAACAATGGAAGGGGCACTCTAATGGGGACAAACAATGGAAGAGGGCACTCTAATGGGGACAAACAATGAAAGGGGCACTCTAATGGGGACAAACAATGGAAGAGGGCACTCTATTGGGGACAAACAATGGAAGAGGGCACTCTAATGGGGACAAACAATGGAAGGGGGCACTCTAATGGGGACATTATCAAAACCATATAATTTCCTGCTTTTCATGAAGCAATACAATTAATACTAAACAGAACTAAGTTCAGCTTATTGGTTTGGTCCTCTACAACAGTCTCATTATCTCATGTGGCACCTCGAGAAAACTAATTGCCCACCCCCTAAGATATGGGATCAACTGCCCTTTGCCACCCATGTGAAGGGGACCTAATGATGGAGTTCAGCTATATATTATGAATGAACGGTAAATACTGGGTGTTGTTAGAATTCTAAAATATAGGTCAGTGTGTCTCACTCACGCTATGGCGAGGCACTTTTTGTCATCTGAATGGGTAGAAAATTTTTTCCTAACCCAATCACTGTTCTATAGGATCCGCTGTGCCCACACTCTGCTCATTCACATAATTACTGCAATACATGAGCCGTGCCGTCCAATCCTGTTACAGCGGAGAGATTAACTGCAGCCCACATGCATTGTCAGAAGAAATGTCAGTATCCATAAAGCTATTTTTGATAGCGTTTGCCGGTGGCTAGAAAAGAACTTTCAGTTTATTTAATGCCTGGAGCTGAGCAAAATCCACTTTTAAGTTCTCCTGTTAATTTCATGGCACTTTTTGTAATTGTCCTGATTTTGTCGAGAGGTGGATGATTGCAATGTGCTATAAAGAGCTATTTTGGTGGCCATGCCGATGACGCACTTTTAGAAAATGCGCTGAGAATAATAATGGTTTGCCCTGTGTATATTCCCAATGGGAGCCAATTGCCGATTTTTATTATTATAATTTTTTTTTAAATAGGTCATTTTATCACATACCCGAGTAAAACCTTCATAACTTCCTATTTGCTATTTAGAGGATGCAATGGACACGCAGCATGTTATCTGATGCTAGAATTTGCTCATTGCTGTCCCATTATTTCACATCAGGAGATGAAGCTTTCAGGATTTAAAGTGAACCTGTCATTTTGTCCATGTAGTGCAAAGTAACATGTTCTCTGGATAGCCCGCCACCCCTTCTGCTTTTATGTACCTTTCCCTATTTCACCAGTCATCTTGTTCTCCTAACGGAGTAATAAGTAAAAGCTGAACAAGTATTATTTAAATACAAGTGTGTACTGGTCACTGCTGCGGTCTCTCCTTGTGCAGGGTGACTGATCTTGTCTACACCCCCTACTGTTGTTTTCAACAGGCAGCCTGTAGTGGGTGGGACTTGCTGGGCCACTCCCCCTGCTTTATTTTTTGCACAGGCTTTGTGCACTCAGTAATAATGTTACCACTTCTTTTACAAGGTAAAATTTGAGTTTGCTAAGGCATTTGGTGCATGCAAAGTATATATATCTCCTTTGTGACTACTGAGGAATATAGTTCAATAAACGTTTCTGTGCCCGGAGTTCAGCATTAAAATCACTTTGTAAGCTTTGTGTAAGTCTGTGTTGAGGCTTACACAGGGCTTATAACTTTTCATCCCACCCCGAGTGACATCACCCAGGCCTGGTACTGGTTGCTATAGGTTACTGCATTTTTAATTAGGGATGCACCGATATATCGGCCGCCGAAACATATCGGCCAAAAATTGCACTTTTGGCATAATGCAGGAAGTGCAATTTACAGCGGTGCATTCGTTCTTTCTCTCCTCCCCGCTGGGTGCTGCTCTGTGTCCCAGCCGGGAGGAGAGAAACTGTCACAGGGGGCCGAGCGCTGCAGGAGGAGAGCGCTGTGAGCGGCCATCGTCTCTTTTCCCTGCACCGCTCAGCCTCCTGTGACAGATCAGAGAAGAGAAGTGTGGGCAGTGACTGCCAGTGCTGTCACAGGAGGCTGAGCCCTCCTCCCGCACTGCTCGCTCAGCCTCCTGTGACAGCGTGTAAGGAAGGAGGGCGGTACAAACACTCATGGATCAGTGATCGCTAAGTATTTGTAAATAATTGAGGACAGAGTATGTTTACTATATCCTCAATTATGAATGAATGGAAAGTGATCTACATCACCTCCTGTTCATTCATAATTGAGGATATAGTAAACACACTATGAACCCCTATGAACAGGAACACTCAGTATAGAGGATTCCTGTTCATTTATAACAGGGGCTGCAGAAAAAGAGATTGAGGACTCTGTGTCTCGGTTTTCTTCCTGACATTTTTTTTAAATTAAAATTTTCATTTCGGTGCAACTCTAATTTTTAATGCTTTCTTCTATGCATTCTTAAAACTGCCTATAGATAACATCAGGAATATTTTAGAGTAATGAATTCACCTTTATAAATGTAAGTTATATCTCTATTTTAATAGAAGTCTGTATTGCGTTTTTACGTTACTCTTCTGTAAAGAGGAACTCCAGGAATTTCAAAAGTTAACGGAATAGATACACTCATCCGTTCCTCGGTCCTGCCGCAGTCAGTACTCACCTCTGTCCTTTTTTGCCCCGGCTGTGGTATGTCCTCAAATCTAAAGCAAGTAAATGGACTTTGCATAAATATGAGCACATCAGCAGGGCTTTGACTGCCGGAGCCCGGGTGGGGGAGAAGAAGTTGTGGGGCTGGTCTAGCAAACAGGAACGATCAAGGATCGGGTAAGTATATTTCCTTTATTTGAACCGGTGCCATTCTGCATTCATTGCTGTATAATTTTACACTTTCCTTTTCACTATATTGCACACCACTATTTTTTTTCTTTTCTTTTTTACTTCTACCGCTCCAAGCTCGCTCCTGTGATGGAGTGCAATCTCAATACAAACTAGTAGTCCATCACTGGAGCCATTTTTAAAAATGTATTTTATTGTTTATCCGATTAACCGATTAATCGAACTTAATAATCGGCTAACTAATCAATTTGAAAATAATCGTTAGCTGCAGCTCTAAATGATATCACAGCTCTATTTGTGGGTTTTGCTCACCACCCAATGCAGTGGCCTTGTGTGCATGTTGCTGAATTACAAATGAGATGGCTGTGAGTTCAAATTCTCAGGTGACCACCTTTTCAGCTTTATTTAATAAAGTTGCAGAAACCAGCAACCAACTGGCTTTCAGATAAGTTAACCTTTCATATTGGTTGCTATGGCTTATTGCAGTGTAGTGTTATTGCAGTCAAGATGGTGTCTTGTGGGTCAAGGCAATGGACTCTTGCAAGTAGAGTTTAACTAGATTAGACTAACCTTAAGGAGACCAAGGGGGAGACTCTTATGGTAGTAATCACGTGGTATACTATGTAATGATATCACAGCTCTGGTTTTGGGTGCCGCCCACCATCTATGGCAGTGGTGCTGTGTGTATGCTGCTGACCACAAAAATAAAATGGTTGTGAGTTCTAATCCATGTGCAACCACCTTTTCATATTTATTGACTATAATTGTAGAAACTGCAGAAACCAATAGCAACCAATTGGCTTTCTGACTAGGTAGCCTTCTATATAGATTGCTATGGGTTATTGCGCTGTGGAAGCAGCAGCCAAGATGGTGCCCTGTAGTTCAAGGCAATGGACTCTTGAAAAAATAGTTTAAGAAGGTAAGAGCCTTTAGGAGGCCAAGAGGGACACTGCTCTAGGTCTGATGGCAGCAATTTAACACAATGTTTGACCATTAATCCACTAATTACATGGCAAGCATTGATATCACAGCTCTGGTTTTAAGCCCCAACCCTCTTTCTGAGGTGGTGGTGTTGTGTATATGCTGCTAACCTCAAAGATGAAATAATTGTGAGTTCAAATCCTCATACAACCACTATTTCAGATTTATTTATTAAAGTTGTATAAACTGCAGAAACCAATAGCAACCAATTGGCTTTAGACTAGATAGCTTTTCATATTGATTGCTATGGGTTATTGCACTGTGCAGGTAGAGGGCATCCTTTTTTTTCAAGGCAATGGACTCTAGAAAGTAGAGTTTAACCAGAAGGGAATAGCCTTTTGGAGGCTGTTTGACCATTAATCCACAATTCGTATGGTGTGTAATGATATCACAGCTCTGGTTTGTGCCCCACCTACCATCTGAGGCAGTGGTGTTGTGTGTATGCTGTTGCCAACAAAAATAAAATGGCTGTGAGTTCAAATCCCCAGGTGACCACCCTTTCAGATTTATTTATTAAAGTTATAAAAACGGGTGTTCTTTGGGTCAAGACAATGGACTCTTGAAAATAACTGAGTTTTACCAGGTGGAGATAGCCTGTTTGAGGCCAAGTGGTAGACTAATCTAGGTCTAATGGCAGCAATTAAATACAATGTGTGACCATTAAACCACTAATTGCATGGTATGCAATGATATCACAGCTCTGGTTTGGGCCCTGCCCACCATCTGAGCCAGTTGCATCGGGTGTATGCTGCTGACCTCAAAAATAAAGTGGTTGTGAGTTCAAATCCCCAGGTGATTTCAGATTTGTTTATTAAAGTTGTATAAACTGCAGAAACCAGTAGCAACCAATTGGTGGCTCTGGGTTATTTGACCTTGCAAGCAGTTGAGATGGTGTCTAATGTCAGCAATTAAATATAATGTGTGACCATTAAACCACTAGTCGTCTGGTATGTAATGATATCACAGCTCTGGTTTGAGTTCCACCCACCATCTGAGGCAGTGGCGTTGAGTGTATGGTGCTGACCGCAAAAGTAAAATGGTTGCGAGTTCAAATCCTCGAGTGATTACCCTTTCAGATATCTTTATAAATTTGTAGAAACCAGTACCAACCAATTGGCTTTCAGACTACGTAGCCTATCATATTGGTGGCTCTGGGTTATGAAACCTTGCAGGCAGTTGAGATGGTGTCCTTTGGTCCAAGGCAATAGACTCTTGAAAATAACTGCATTTTACCAGATGCAGAAAGTCCATTGGAGGCCAAGTGGTAGACTAGTCAAGATCTAACGGCAGCAATTAAATACAATGTGTGACCAATAAACCACTAATCATATTGTAGGCAATGATATCACAGCTCTGGTTTGGGCCCAATCCACCATCTGAAGCAGTGGCGTTGGGTGTGTGCTGCTGACCTCAAAAATAAAATGGTTGTGAGTTCAAATCCCCAGGTGACCACCCTTTCAGATTTATTTTTTAAAGTTGTATAAATTGCAGAAACCAGTAGCAACCAATTGGCATTCAGACTAAGTAGCCTTTCATATTGGTGGCTCTGGGTTATTGGACCTTGCAGACAGTTGAGATGGTGTCCTTTGGTTCAAGACAATGGACTCTTCAAAGTAACTGAGCCTAGTGGGAGGCTGACCTATGTCTAACGGCAGCAATTAAAAATAAAGTGTGACCATTAAACCACTAATCGTATGGTATGCAATGATATCACAGCTATGGTTAGGGCTCAACTCACTATGTGAGCCAGTGGCGTTGGGTGTATGCTGTTGGCTTGAAAAATAAAGTGGTTTTGAGATCGAATCCCCAGGTGACCACCTTTTCAAATTTATTAACGTTGAATAAACTGCTCATTTCCAGTAGCACTCAATTGGCTTTCAGACTGCGTAGCCTTTCATATTGGTGGCTCTGGGGTATGAACCTTGCAGGTAGTTGAGATGGTGTCCTTTGGTCCAAGGCAATAGACTCTTGAAAATAACTGAGTTTTACCAGGTGGGGATAGCCCATTGGAGGCCAAGTGGTAGACTAGTCTAGATTTAACGGCAGCAATTAAATACAATGTGTGAACTTTAAACCACTAATTATATGGTATGCAATGATATCACAGCTCTGGTTTGTGCCCCACCCACCATCTGAGGCAGTGGCGTTGGGTGTATGCTGCTGGCAACAAAAATAAAGTGGTTGTGAGTTCAAATCCCTAGGTGACCACCCTTTCAGATTTATTTATTAGAGTTGTATAAATTGCAGAAACCGGTAACAACCAATTGGTTTTCAGACTGAGTAGCCTTTCATATTGGTGGCTCTGGGTTATTGAACCTTGCAGGCAGTTGAGATAGTGTCCTTTGGTTCAAGGCAATGGACTCCTGAAAGTAACTGAGCCAAGTGGGAGGCTTGCCTATGTCTAATGGCAGCAATTAAATACAATGGGTGACCATTAAACCACTAATTGTCTGGTAGGCAATGATATCAAAGCTCTGGTTTTGGCCCCGCCCACCATCTGAGGCAGTGGCAAAATAAAATGGTTGCAAGTTCAAATCTCCAGGTGACCACCCTTTTAGATTTATTTATTAAAGTTGTATAAATTGCAGAAACCAGTAGCAGTCAATTGGCTTTCAGTCTAAGTAGCCTTTCATATTGGTGGCTCTGGGTTATTGCCGTTTGCAGGCAATTGAGATGGTGTATTCGGTCCAAGACAATGGACTCTTGAAAGTAACTGTTTTTTTTTTTTAGTCATTGATGCCAAGATTAATTTAACCATTAATCCACCAATCATATGGTATGTCATGATATCACAGCTCTGGTTTTGGCCCCACCCACCATCTGAGGCAGTAGTCTTGTGTGTAGGATGGCGATCTTACTAATAGAATGGTTGTGAGTTCGAATCCACAGATGGTCACCAATTCAGATTTGTTTATTAAAGTTAAATAAACTGCAGAAACTCACAGCAACCAATCAGTTTTCATACCGGGTATGGTTCATATTGGTTGCTATGGGATACTGCACTTTACAATTTGTATTACCTTACGGTTGAATTTGAGTTGCATTACCACTGCTCAAATGCTTGAGCATTCAGGTCTGTGGCTCAGCATGAAGGGCGATGACTGTGGAATCTGAAGGCCGAGTGTTCGATTCCCAAGGTAGATCAAACTACCTAATGGTTGTTTGGGGCAAAACAGCAACCTTGTGCTTGGTGGGAATGTGAAGGGGCGGCCCTGTTCACAAAAACCTGGTGAGAGGTTTAAGAGCAGACCTTCTCCCCAAAGAACTATGAGATGGTTGACACCATGTGATTGAAACCTCAGTGACATAAACTCCAGCAGCGAAAGGGCATCCCTGGTCACAAAAACCTGGTGAGAGGTTAAGGAGCAGACTTTCTCACCACAGAACTATGAGGTTGTTGGCACCATGTGAATGAAACCTCAGTGACATAAACTTGAGCAGCAAATAGGCATACCTGGGCGCAAAAACCAGGGTGAGAACTATGAGGCTGGCACCATGTAAATGAGCCATCAGTGAAGCAAACTCCAGCCATGTGATGCTGAAGCTGGGTGTGTGTGGAGACATGTGAATGAATGCCAAAGAAAGGGGCAACTTACCATGGCAAGAGGATAAAGGGTCACCCAGCACAAGCAGCTGCTGCAATGTGAGTAAGTTGGAAGGGACCCAGAGCCTCACACAAAAAGGTCAAGGAAGTGAGCAGAGCAGAAAAACAAATACCAGTGATTATTTTTTTTGCATTAATTTAATTTGCCTAAATATAGGACATTTTCAAGAAAACTTGCACAAGTCCCTCTGTCAACTCAACCACCCTCAGTGCATAGCCTGCACAGGACCATTCAGCTACTTCGCCAAGGATAGTGATCCACACCACCACCTCTTCAAGTTTCCCAAGGTAGGCAGTGCACACCAACACATCTTCAAGCTCTGAACACTTCCACTGGGTCTTCACACAATTTTGCACCTCACACAACCCAGTGGGGTTGGTCCTGTGTCAAGTGACCAATTTTGCACTCACTTGTGGGATTCAAACCCACAACCCTCTGATTCAGGCTCCAGGAGCCTTACATGCTGCACCACAGAACCATAAGACAACAGAATGTGTTGCTCATGTTCCTATATCATGGAGATTGGCTCTCTGAGCCAATGAAACTCTAAAACAAACATGTTACCACAGCAGAGAATCGAACCGGGCAAGCCAGGGTTTGCAGCATTCTAAATCAGCAAGCAAACCACATGCACCACAAGGACATGAACATGTGCAAACCATCCCAGTTAAGTATATACTAAAGACATCTTTGGGGGTGGGATTATAAAAACTCTTTTCAAATGATGAGCTCAATGAGATCTACCAACGAAAAAAACACCTGCAGGGGCGGGAGGGCGCGTGGCGGTGCATTGAAGTCAATGGCACCACAGCCAGGCACCGCAGGCAGGCCCCTTGCCCACAGTGTGATCGCCTGCACCTGGAGCCCAGGCATATTAGTGCCTGTGTTCCAGTCCAGTGCGATCCGGAAAAATGCTGCAATCTGCAAATTTTGCAGATCGCACTGGACCGTAATGCAGGGGAATTATTAGTGGTCTAAACAGCCCCCTGATATTTCCCTTTTAAAATAGAAAAAGAAATTGAGGACACAAAGTCCTCAATCTCTTTTTCTGCAGCCTCTGTTCTAAATGAATGGAAAGCACAGAGACTTCCCATTTATTCAGAAAATATTTTACTATCATCCAGTTTCTGAATGGGGAGGAGCCTCTGTAGTGAGTGCTTCTCCCCATTGAGAAACTCATGAATGAACAGGAAGTGATGTAAATCACATCCTGTTCATTCATAACTGGGGACACATAGTACTATATGTCCCCAGTTATTTACAAAGACTGGAGTGATCAGCTGATTGCCCCAGTGTTTGTCTGCACAGAGGACCGGTACATATCACTGATATGTACCGATCCTGTGCCACGCACAGGGGGCTCAGCTTGTCCTCTGGATCCGCGCTGCTCTCGCGGGCAGGGGCAGCGGCGGATCCGAGGATAAGTGAAAGAAGCGCGGGGCCGCAGCTGCTGTCACAGAACTAAGGCCGAGCGGTGAGGGGGGAAAGAGAGGCGCCGGCTGTCAGAAACTGACCGAGCGTCTCTCTCCTCACCGCTCAGCCTTAGTTCTGTGACAGCGCCTCTGTCCTCCGCCGCGGGCTTCAGCGGTTCTTTCACTTCTTCTCGGATCCCGCCCGTGGTGCTTCTCTGGATCCCCGCTACTCTTCCCATCTGTATGCAGCGGGGATCCAGAGAAGCACCACGGGCGGGAGGAGAGGCCATCGCAATCTACCACTGATCGCTACGCGATCGACTGGTAGATCGCGATCGACCTTATGGGCGCCCCTTAACTATGGTGTGTTCTGCAGAGTCACTCTCAGGTTGGCTCTGCGGGCTCTCAGGTAAGTCCAGAGTCTAGTGCGTTACTAAGCCCACATATACCTATATACATGCTATACATAGCATAAAGGTAAAAATATGATATATGCAGTGTTATCTTCATTTTAGATGTCAAAAGGGTTTTGTGGCTCCTGGTGTTTTCTTTTCTGTGGGAAACGGGTCCAAATGGCTCTTTGAGAGTTTAAAGTTGCTGACCCCTGCCCTAGACCAAAAGAAACAGTTAACCCTTGCAGTGCGTGAGGTATCCCCACTGCAGGGGTTAACTTTTGTGGGTGGATCAGCAGATTCCTGCGGCGAGATTTACAGGTGGATGTGGAACGTTGTGGCTGCTGAACCTGTACAAAAACATTGTTAACTTCCAAATATGTATCTCACTGTCCCATTGCTGCTTACACGATTCAGTGGATTGAAGTAAAATCCAATGATCCTAATAGAGATCCATTGTATTTTATAGTACAGGTGAAACTCGAATAATTAGAATATCGGGCAAAGTTCATTTATTTCACTAATGCAACTCAAAAGGTGAAACTAATATATGAGAGAGACTCATTCCATGCAAAGCAAGATAATTCAAGCCGTGATTTGTCATAATTGTGATGATTATGGCTTACAGCTCATGAAAACCCCAAGAACCCCAAATCCACAATCTCAAAAAAATAGATTATTACATGCAATCAATAAAACAAGGAATGTACATAGAACAATATCGAACCTCTGAAAAGTACAAGCATGCATATGTACTCAGTACTTGGTTTGGGCCCCTTTTGCAGCAATTACTGCCATTACTTTTGCACAATATTCTAATTATTCGAGTTTCACCTGTAAATGGGCCATACCTGTTCCATCCATAATTTGGAAGTAGGCAGCTGGCAGACAACTGTGGGGATGGTAATTTAGCAGCCTAAGGTTTCAGACTTACCAATTGAAATTACATGGGATGTATTTGTTTCCTATCCAACTTCAGCCCACTGATTTGTGTTATTGCAGGCTAACCTTCCCCTCGCTATGTTCCAATAAATTGATGTCTGTCTGTCCTACTTTCCCTTTCTCTTATTTATTTCTTCTCCCTGTCCCCGATCCCTCTGCTGTACGGCAGCTCTTGAATCATCCTGCTGTTTTTTCATTAGCGCTCGGTTTCCTAAGCACGGAGCTGTCTGTTGTTATAAATGTACATTGGCTGCTTCCTAGAGAAGGCAACGCTGGCAGAGACCTGCTCTTTCCCTATTCAGTGCACACGCTCAGGATTAGATTGGTGCTCTGTTTAACTTTCAGGTGACAAGAGGCTTTGTCAACCAGATGTACTAGCTAAATACCTGATGATTTATCAATGTGCATGTAAAAACAGATAGTTTGTAGTGTATTTCTTTCTTTAAAGAGGAACTTCAGCCCCCAATGACTTTTTCCTATCCCCTTTTACCTGTAATGCTGGGTTTATGCTCATCTGCCCAGCAAATCCAGTGTTGTCCTCTTATGATTCCCCTATCCACTGCAACAGCCTAGGTCCCACACTGCCTTCTTCTCTGATGTCATTGGGAGTCAGCTGTCTCTTCTGGACCCTCAATAACACATGGCCAGGTCTGCCCAATGGCAGCTGTGGGTCTCTACTCCTGCAGCCTCCTGGCATATGTGATGGGGATATACTAGGAGACTGCAGGAGCAGGGACACATCATTCAAGCCTAGGCGGGAATGGCAGCATTGGGAGGGGGCAACAAAAAAATAATAGTAGGTATAGAGAACCTTAATTCTGTCGCTCAAAGCTAAGTGTAACATAAAACACTCAAGACAAGGAATCCCATTTGCTTGTCTTGAGCGTGGCAAAGCACTTAAGACAAGGAATCCCATTCATTTCTATGGCCCCTGTTCACACCTGAGTGCCGCAAGCAGAAAAATGCCTGTCACTGGAAAAAGTACATGAGCTACTTTTTGGCAGATGACAGCTCTTTTTGGTCCCATAGACCAAAACGCCCAATTACTATTAGTAAATATAGAGAGCCTCAAGTGCAGACCTAGACATGTCCAAAGGGCTGCACAATATTTTTTGTTTAAAAAAAATTTCTGATCAACCCCTATGGGGTGAATCATGACAGCTTGTGCCCAGAGGAAGTAAGGTAGATGATGCTGGCCACCATTCAACCTGGAAGATGAGCAGTGCTGGACCTTTGAAGGGCTAAATCTGTAGGTAACAGCATCGGGGATAATGTGAGTATTGCAGCATTGTTTTTTGTTATTTTTTAGGTGCAAGGCAGCAAATTAATACAAATGCATAAATCACTTCAGCTGCCACAGTTGTATATCCCTTTGCGGTTATAAAAATAAAATTTGTAATTTTTCTTGGTTTGTTTTTGCCTATTCATTGGACT
>NW_017307041.1:448496-531172 GCF_000935625.1 Nanorana parkeri
GTTGTTTGGAATTTATTTTCCTTATTGTGTAAAATGCTGCAAATAATAAATACTGCAAGAAATATTATTTGTAATTATGGGGTTAAAGATAAACTCATTCATACATTATAAATTGTTCTGAAGATAGACAAACCCATTCATACATTCTAAATGGGTCTGAAGGTAAACAAACCCATCCATACATTATAAATGCCTCTGTGTGTGTCATAGAAGGGAGAGGAATGGTCTAAAGCGATTAGACATGTGGGGACATGGCTGGAAGAGGTGCTGCTTGTTGGAGGACTAATCCAGGAGAGGAGGAGTCTGATGGTCGGAGAGGTGGCCAGGTAAAATGGCAGTAGAAAGGTCTGACCCTACTAAATAAATAATTTACGAAAACACTCCACATTGCCTTAAGTACTGTGTTCTAGGCATTTAGAGATTACAGCAGCAGACACAGCTAATTACTAAAGGATACCACTGGATTTGCTGGGCATCCGAGTATCAGCAAAAAAGTTAAGAGGGGGGAAAACCCCTTAAGGGTGAATGGAGTTCCTCTTAATGTTGGCCATCAGTTATCTTTTTTTTTAGCACAGTCTTGGATAAGGACCCATGCCACACACATTAAATATCTTCCCTACAATAAAAAAAGTTTGTAGTTGCTAGGTGTAGACGGTGATCACTTTTTAAATATAGCTACCACATTTATGTTTGATGCCAGATCATTGATACCAAGCTAGTCATGAAAGAGTCTCTAAAATTACAATGTCTTGTAAATGTCTTGTAAAAATAACTGAGCTCAGCTCTTTGAGGACTTGCTGTAACCAATCTGGTTCTGGTGTTTTATTCATGTTTATCTCATTTGTTTTATCTATCTTCCCCTCAGTGAAGCCTTCAGCCCTCAGCTTGTTAAAGGAGAACTATGAGATGAGTGATTTCCACTCACCTCATAGTTCTAGCCGACCTGTGACAATGAGACTGTCACAGGTCGGCTCAGTAGATTGGGAGGTGAGCGAACACATACCAGGTTCGCTCACTTCTAGATCCTGTCACGGCTCTCTGCCGTGACAGTGGAAGGGATGGATTCACCCCCTCCCCGCTCCGATCCGCCAGCGCTGACTGGCCGAACGGATGGGGGAGGGGGCGGGTACAGCTGGCTCTGCCTCTAGATAGGCAGAGCCAGCTGTCACTCACGCAGCTGGGCGGATCCTGTCATCTACGTCGGGATCCGCTCCGGCGTCTCAGTATATGCTGAGCTTAGAGTAACGGGAGGACACTAGTTTGTGTCCTCCCGTTACCCTAAGTAGAACTATGGGGAAAAACACTGACTCCATAGTTCTCCTTTAAAGCTAAACTCTAAGCAGTTATAAAACACACCATTTTAATGTAGCTCTGTATTCATAATTACATAATTAATGAATTTATTTTATTAATGCAAGTGCCTGAACTTGTCAGAATATCAGCCTCTTGCAATCCTCTATAACAAAAGTAGGAAAATAAGCCAGTCATCTGTGCTGCAGTACTTATGTGTTAACAATGGATATGCTATTAAGAGGGAAGAGCAGAGTGATAGAGATGAGCTCATCAGTCTGCTGCTTCTCCTTTCACTGTCCAGTCACAGGCCGGGGTAGAGACAAGATCCATAAGTGTTACATAACTGCAGCATAAAAAAAAATAGGTCTCCTGTCCTGACACAAATCTGTGTCAATTTCAGGACAAATACAAATATTTTTTTTTTATAATCTATATGAATTTTGCAGGCAGGTACACATTACATGAGCTCAAATGAGTATTAAAGTTATTTAGCATATCTGAAAATATAAATCATTTGGCAGGTGAAACATCTCTCCTATATGTATTTTATCTGTGCATTTAGCTATTTACCTAGACTCCATTTTTAAAGAATACTCCGATCACGTGACCTGGCTTTTTTCCTCTACTTGCTGTAACAGTTCAATTCAGTAAGGATTTGTGGGCCACATCATTTTACATTGGTTGCCTATGTTTATTGTACATGATTTGCATGTTAGCAAATGAGTCTTAATGACTTTACAAGAAATAGCCAAGCCGCTTAATGGGGAAAGGTACCAGTTCTGTGTATTGAGAGCGCTTTCTGCTCAATGACTCAGAAATCCTGTGCCCGAACACTGTAACAGCTGCCGAGGAGATAATAAAATGAAAATTACCAACGCTTGTCTAAACTTGTTGGATTCAGATGAAAACTGGGGAAGATTTAAATAGATTACCGAGGAGCATAGAGTATAAATTGGGCAAATAAATGATAGATGATTAAAAATGTACCATGATACACAGAAACTAAGCCAGCTTTAGAAAGTGATCTTCATCTTAATAATGTATTTCCAGTCAGGTTTTTTAACCTGCCATCATGCAGAATGGATTAGGTAAGAAGATTATTTGTGCTGCAGATTACTGGAGTATAATTTACCTTTACGTTTAATAAGCACGTGAAAGTTAATTTGGTGTTGTATTGGATAAATAACTTCGGAATGAAAGTAAAGGTGCCAACAGATGGTCATGCATGCATCATCTAGCCGCTGAACAATTGCCATTATGAGCCAACTTTGTACAAACGTGGAAGTTTACATCAGGTGAACGTTCGTGTTTTTGCCCATGGGAATTTTGAGTTGTCCTCCAGGCTTGGTCATCAGGCATTGGTAAAAGTGGACCACAAAAAGTGAAGGTTTGCTATCTTATAGGGAATATCTAAAATTGTAAATTGTGCCTAAGCTAACGTGCAAAAATCTGCCTTTTCTGTCTCAATATGTTTATTGAAGTTTTGCACATAAAGAAAAGAAAATGATTCACATTGCTCCAGCACAGTAGATCATCCTTAAAACAATGAGATCACGTAGAATGCAACTACATGGTAAATGAATGGGCAATCACAGAGCAGGGAGGCGCCACAGACTTAACCGTGGATCACAAAAACAGCAGGTGTGGCAGCTGTGTAGTTAAGCAGGACTGCACTTCCTATAGGTGAACCAGTTAAAGACCATTAACAGAGGATGGGGGAAAGGCCCCTAAAAAAGTATAGCATGAAAAGAGGGGATAGAACAATCTTAAGAGGAGTAGTAGTATCAGGTATACCTATACTACTAGGGGGGTCCCATATCTTGCTAACACCAATCACAGTAATGATTGACGGAGACAGTATGTCCCCAGCCCATGGTCCATAACCAATTGGTGTCCCGTCTTGCATTCAAATACCCCAATAACTCATGGGGTCCATCCCAGGATGACGAGCAAAAATCTGCCTTTTGTATTTAATTCCTCCTGCAAAATAGCAGTGCACTTCCTTTGCTTAAAGTTAAACCTTAAAAATGCATTCAAGTACCTTAACTATTAACATAAATGTATCTTATGTGTGTATCACTCATCTGCAGATCCTGAAATCATCTCTGAATTGTTGCTGGCACTGTCCTTCCTTCTGGGGGGTGGCTACTTTTGTTCCCCATGGTCCCTGTGTGTGTTGTAAAGTAGCCACCACTCCAAGCTTGCTCCCGTGATGGACTACAATCTCAATACAAATGAGTAAACTAAAGATGAGATTGTAGTCCATCACAGGAGCGAGCTGGGAGTGGTGGTTACTTTACAACACACACAGGGACCATGGGGAAAAGTAGGTAGGACAGTGTCAGCACAAATCCAGAGTCTCTACAGCTTAATAATACACCGATAAGCTACATTTTTAATAGGGTACTTGAATTTATTTTTAAGATGTAACACCTGAGTTTAGAGTCATTATAAGGCCTATATGTATATGAAGGTTACCTGGTACAAATGAACACAGCCAGATTAGGGAATGTTCTGTAATGTCTGTAGACATCTTAAAACAAGATATACACTTGTAGATCAGCCTGCAGGCACAATTTAGTCTTGGGTTCAGTGGTCAGATTTGCCAACCATAGTATTCATGTTTTGGTCCAGATTTTTGGATGTTGAAGTGAACAGTTGCAGCAGTAATAAAAATGCTTACCCAAAGCCTGACAAAACCAGGTATCATGCATTGATTTCACATAGAAAATCTGCAGAAAATCTATAGGTGTAGGGCCAGCTTTAGATAGAGTAGTCATTAGATAATAGTAGGGTGGGATTGTGAGGTACATATATGAAAAATATGCAGGGAAAAATGGGTTCAAATGTATGTATTATTTATTAATAAATGTTATAATAACCAGTTATTTTGTGAGATAATTAACAAAATTGTGTTTTTTTTGTTATTGTACTTTCCTCCAATGTGTCGGTTTAAATTGTACTATTGCTGTGATCCGCTTGGTAGTGTTTGCTGACTTTAAATTGATCAGAATGGCAAAGAATAATAAATCAGCTATAAGTGATGACCCAAATTAGCCTTCATGTCACAAAGCAGAACATTTTAATTAGAACTTACATTTTGTGTATTCATTTTCCCAGACACTTCAACTGTTTCATTTTCTGGGTCTCAAGGTTATCGATAAAGATCAGAATAGAGCTTACTGGCAATTCACCCAGTCTACTTCCACAGTCCTGTCCACCAGCTTTGCATCTGCTTATCTGCCAGTAATTGATACTGCCAGGTTTATAAATAAAAAAAAAACACATGGACACCAGGCATACAGGTTTGCCTATGGCAATAATATGGTTTCATTACTCCAGTTGTACCTATGAGGTGTGTCATGGAATTGGGAGGGGTAGGTAAAATAGTGCAGAAAATGTAATATTGTGTGCGGCCTTATGGTAAATTGGTGTCTCTGGTAGCTGACTGTAATTGCAAATCATTTTTAAATGTATTTTATTTTTTAGTAAGAGCATTTGTAGGTAACTCTCAAGAAGATACATTTTTGTGCTCCTGCCTAATAGTGTCTGCTTTCAATTGCGTTTAACTGGCTTTACTTGTGGCAGATTTACTTTAAGCCACTTGGACATCTCCTTTAAGGAATAAATAAAAGGAGGGTTGATTTTATCAGGAGGAATAGCATCATGTTAGCATATAACTTATGAATCTTGTATATGTTTATGGTACACAGTGTTTTAGCAAACTAAATGTCACTCAGTTAGGGGTCATATAAACTTTAATCATTGTGGACCAAAGCTTTGTATTGCAACCCAACCAGTTATATGTCATTGGTTTACATTTCTTTTACCTACAAACTTAAAAGCCTGAAATTCAGTTATATGGTGATGAAAGAAGAAGCAACAGCCAGACATGAAATCCTTTATGTCACTTCTATGATTAAACCATTTCACTGCCACCGACGTATGTCATAGGTTGCTGGCAGCCATCGACGTATGTCATGCGTCGTTGGCAGCAGACCCCTCTAAACAGAGTCCTGGTGGCTATACATGTGTAAAGCCTACTGTCGGCTTTACCCCGGAAGCGATTCTGGTGGTCGAGCTGCCAAAGGCTGGCGAAATTCGCCCCCCCCCGCCTAACACCCCTGCCTTGCTTACTGGGACCCGCTGCCCCCCCTGCACGCCCAGGACCACTTTCAGTCCTTCAGCTGTCATTGCTGAGCTGCAGAGGCTGGGCAATAAGCTGATGGAGCGCGATCTGCACTCCAATAGCTTATTTGGAGAGCAAAGGTGTTAACTTAATTGCATTTTTTACTAAATCTTTATCATAAAATAAAAGATTGCAACTGCCACCATTTTATTCTACAGGGCCTTTGCGTTCAGAAAATATATGTTTGGGGGTTTTAAGTAGTTTTCAGGCCTAAAATGTGTATTATAATGTGTGCAAAAAATGCAAAAAAGACCCTGGCAGTGAAAGGACTAAATGAAGCGATAGCTGAGATGTTTACATCATCAATAGAACACATACATTAATTTTCTAATCAACAGTTCACCACTAGGCGTTATTATATATCTAACACAACAAAGTACGCTTGTACTATGCAGCAGGGACGTGCGGTCAGGGGAGGCAGGGGAGGCCTAGAATTATGGAGGAAAAAGCTGTTAGCTTCATGTCTGAAGCTGATAGCTTTTTCTCCATTCACATCAGCATCTAACAGGTTACACAGCAGGGAAATCCTCCCCACTGTGTAACCTGTCATGGACAGAGCGCCTCAGCGGTGAGGAGCAAGTGAGGGACAGGGAGGCTCCTCCCTGTCTCCTCCCTTCCTCCATTACACTAGCTTGGGGACAGGTTGGGGCTTCATCCGTCAGGGGGCGTGGCTTTGTCTGGAAGGGGTGGGGTTTCGTCTGGCGGGGCGGGACTGCTGGGGGTGAGGCTGGGGAATGCCTCACCCGGAGCAAGAGGTACCGCGCGTCACTGCTATGCGGACAGCTTCTTTAAATGGGTATGCAATTCACCCATGTGCCTATCAGTGCTCCCATTGCTGACATCCATCGGGTTACAGGGATCTTCCACCATGACCCTTTGCCAGAGCTCATGACTTTTTCATATGATATCTGTATACAGGTGAAGAGGCTACGTTTTCCCTGTCCCTAAATTTACGTGCAGAGTTTCTTCTCAGTCTTCTGGTTTCCTCTTAAGAGCCATACCCCTGATGAAGGATCCTTTATCCAGTGAAAGTCAGAATGGGAAGCACTAAATATGATTAGCAGTTTGTGGTCTTCCAACTTTGTAGGCAGCTATGAGTGGAACCCATACCTCTCACTTTGTACCTCTTTTTACTAGATCACTCACTCACAGAGGAACTTTTCTATCCATGGAAATTACCAGAGGTTCACATACAGAACTGTAACCTGAGTTTCTTCATCCATTGTCCACCATGTTCAGGAAGAAGCAGAATTGACTAAAGTGCCTCCATACAAAGCAAAAGGAAATACTACTGTGCATGCAAAATACTTGTAAACCAGCCTCTAAGGGTCACCAATGCTTGTAAACCAGTTTCTGGGAGCAAAATGCTTGTAAAGTAGCCTTTAAGTTTTGACAATTACCTCAAGCTTTCATAAGGAGGTCTTGCTGTTGGTTCATAGGGTGCTACAGGAAATGAGTACCTGTCAATGTTCCTGCATTTGGGGGTTACATTAAATGGATGATTTCATTCTGATCTGTGTATCCTCTTTAAGAAATTATGTACCCTCTTTAAGTAATGGCTAATTTTCCATTTATAATCTAATATAAGACAAGAGCTCTCATTGGTAAAATATCCATATTTAAATATATGCTGCTGCTGTGACTAACATATTTCACATTGTCAGCTGTTTAGCAACTTGATTAATCTCCATCATCAGGGGAACAGGGGGAATAGTCATCATTATGAATGAATGAAACAAAGAGTTGATTGGATTTCTAAGCAATGATGAGGAAGGCTCATTGATCTTACTTAACAATAAAGCCTATTAGTATATATACAATCACTAATGTACAACCTAGTCTATATATGAGATGCTGACTTTTCATATTTACACAGTGTAATGTACTGATCCTGAAACAGGCAAATTGATTGGAAAGATTTATTCATGACTCATTAGAAAGCAATGTATGAAGTCACCTGTGGGATACTCCAATATATTACAGTTTATTTCACATAATCAAGACACTGTCACACTAAGAAGACATTGACACACCATGCACAATAACATTGAAGAGATAATCATTATCCAAGTCTTTAATGCAAGATATGTGGAAAGGTAACACATACCAAGGCCTAAGGGAGCCATTAAATTAAAAGAAAAGAGATAGCAAACTGCCTTTGTTTACATTATTTCTAATATCTCGTCCTTCAAACAAACTAGTCAGCCATTTGAGACTTTTAGGAGCAAAAGTTCTGAGCACACACCAAATTGCCTTTGACAAAAAAAGCTTCTATGTGACTTTACCACATGAGTTTAACTTTTTTTTACTAATGGTATGGCTTCCTCTGTCTCAAGACAATGAAGTCCAAAGGCCAGTGGCCAAATGGCAGCTGGTCGAAGTAAATATACTTTAACTTTGCCACACACACTTGTTTTGCATTCTTCTTTTAAATAATTTGTTTTGTTTTTACTTGTCCCCACTATGGCATTTGGACTGACTTGGATGTCATAATAACTGCTGATGTCACGATACTGATTCTGACCATGGGACAAGAAGTGAAATCTCCCCAACAGAATAAGGGCTCTTTCATACAGCCACTCCAATCAGGACCTGATCGAATGCCCAATGCAAGTCTATGGGCAGCCACGTGTAATTGGATGAGCGTCCTTTTAAACCTGGTTACCCATGCCTCCGGCCAGGTCCGGAAACACAAACAGAACAGTGTTGTTTTGCCGGGCCCGGATCATGCCGGGTCAGGGGTAATCTGATGTAAACAGACACATGTCCGTTTACATCAAATTCCCCATAGACTAACAGGAGGTCTGTTAAATTCTGTTTTTTTCTTCCATCACAAGATGGAGGGAAAAAACTGTACAGACATGGATGTCACAGCAGTGACATCCGCTCCGTACTGCTGAGATCAGGAGGGGATCCCTGAAGGGATCCTCTCCTGATCATCCTGTGTTAAAGGGGCCTAAATATGAAAACAATAAAATAAAGCAAGATCAAGGGGAAAAAGTAGAAATTAATTATAAATAGAAATGAAAGAAATAGAAGCTCTATATTAGCACAGTCAGTCCCTATAGACAAAAGTAGCCACCCTCCAGAGGGAAGAACAGTGTCAGCACCAATTCAGAGATGATTTGAGGATCTACAGCCGAGTGATACACAAATAAACTACATTTTTATTAATAGTTAGGGTACTTAAAAGATTTAACTCCAGTTTAGTGTCACTTTAGGAGCCTCACATTCCGCAACGTTGAAATAGTTACTCTTCTAGCATTGGCCAAGATAACAGACAAATAGTGTGGAGGTACATGGTTGTATTAAAATTTAAGTTATTAACCTACAGCCACTAATCAGATTCAAACTTTGAGGGCGGATCTGATGCTGGTTCGTGGCTGAGAAGTAAGTGGCATTGAGAGCAGCAGTCTAAAACATCCATAGCACATTTATTCAAATACAATCTTTCCCTTTGTGAAAAAAAATTTCCTTAGAACACTTCTGCATTCAGCAGCTGTGTGTAGCAACTGTTCAATAAGCTCTTTAATGTAAATGGCTGCGATCTGTCTTTCTTCACACAAAACCTAAATGATATGGCATTAAAGGTGATTTATATTCTTCATGTGCTCTCATACTCTACCTTGCTCTCAATGGCTCTTTTCTTTTGCTGTCAGTATGGAAAAAGCAAAGCACATCCTGTCCTTATTATCATTTTTTTCAAAGATGACTTAAAATGTTCTAGAGTCCTTGCTGAGCAAACAAAGAAAATTCAACCTATTTTCTTCTGTTGCATCATGTATTGTACATTTTCTTCTGTTGCATCATGTACATAGTTAGCGCAAGATAGTAAAAAAATAGTACCTTATAATCAGGGCCGGTGCTAGGATTTTTGCCTAGACAGGGAAAAATGTATATTTGATATATTTGCCTAACTTTTTAGGGCTGTAATCAAGGCTGGATTCCCCACAAGGCCACCAAGGCCATGGCCTTGGGGCAGCAGGGGGTAGAGGGGCAGCACAGCCTGTCAGTCTATTAAATAGATTCCACCAAATCTCCATCATCTCCGCTGTGATTAAAGATCTCAACACCACAGGTACAGCACTGTCAGCGAGAGGTGAAACAGAGATCGGCTTCATCAGCTTCTCTAGCTGGAGAGTGACACTGAATGCAGGAATTGATGTAATATACATCACTTCCTGCATTCGGGAACTGAGAGGAGATCAAAGGGAGTTCATATGCTGAACTCCCTTTGATCTCCTGTCACAGAGCTTTGCCGGTCCCGGCCGCATCGGGCACAGCGGATCTCGGGACCGGAAACGGCAGTGACAGCTGCTGATACAAGCGATCGAGCGTCTATAGGGACGCCCGATTGCTTGACTGTAAAGCTCCTGGCCGGCCGTGTAATTACAACAGCCGGCCGGGAAGCTGCTTGTCGGGCTCCACCGTCCTCTCGTCACAGACAAGTGGATTTTTCAAGCCCTGGTTATAATGGTATGTCTTCCTTTTTAATTGCCTTTTTCTCTTGATTTTGAGAGCAATATACTACTTCCGGCAGTACAATACTGTCCAAATATTGCTTAGAAGGGTGTACAGTAGTAACACCATTTGTACCAACTCTGATTTTATACGGACAGAGGGCTTGTGAGTAATCCACAAAAGTTGGGACACCGGTAGGAATTGTTAGCATAACCGTTCAAGGCTTATTTTACTTACATTGATGCAGAACAAATGTGAGTTGTTAAGCCATTACTTCTTCCCTGAAAGAGGGCTTTTCTTTTATAACTCTGAAATGTAGATTATTTTGCAGTTTTTGTTTTTCCTAAATGTCTTTTTTCACCTCTGGCAGTTTGCTGCTTATCTTTGTACCTTTTCAGGTTATTCACTGGACTTGAACTGCTTACATTTCAACAAAAACTGGAAAAATGGGGGTATTCTAAAACGTTTGACCGGTAGTGTGTGTGTGTGTATATATATTTGTCAAATATATTTATTTTTATACACTTATATGAGAAGATATTTGAGTAGCGTTTCCATACTGTATATACAAAGTGGAGAATCCTCCAAGGAATATAGACTATACAATTCTATATAAATATACTGTATATATATATGCCCCAAGTTACATTTCTGTTAATGTAAAATTGATTTGTGACACCTTGGAGAAATACATCTTCCCTCTGCTTGCTCTTCAGCTTCGATATATCTGGTAAATATATTGGATTACAGTTCTGGCTGCTGCAAAATTGCTAGAGCGGAGATAGCAGAAGACTATAAATGATACGGCTGGACATATTAAGATAGCACTCAGATGAATGTTGCATTATGGCAGATAATTAAGTTAGGCTCGGTATTACCTCCTTTGGGGAGTTGAAAGGACAAATCAAGAGGATTGTGTTGTAAAGCTTTTTTATCCAATACTATGACCATCATATTTCTATGAAAGCTTTGTAATTCCCAGAAAACTGTAGATTTGTCGATGACAAGTGTGTCCTCTTCAGGGGAAGAAAAACAAGACAACTTCCAATGAAAGATTGGATGATTTTCTTTCCACTTTAGAGACTCCGCCAGCACATTTTTCACACTTATCACTAGGATGAGCAATTTTATCTAGTTGTTATATAGTGTTATTGTGAAATAAATAATGTTACCGGCGAAAGGAAAAATAAAATATACGGACCACAGCAAATCATGTGAAGGTTCTTGACGATACAAAAAAAAAGACATCAATGATTCACAGATTTTATTGTCTGCAGAAAGAATTAACAATGGTATTTTTTTTCTAGGACTAAAGGTATTATGAGCGATGATAACCCTATACGGCCTCATCACTGGCTTATTCCCCCAATTTTTTAGTTCTTTTTTCTATACTCTGCACTGCAATTTACAGATTTTTCGCTCTTACAACTGTCATTAAACAAGATTTAAAAAAAAAGTTATTTATGAAGGGTAATAACAGGTAAAGAAAGTAATAATACAATCCCTAAGGGCCCATATACACTATTGCACTGGTTACCGCAAATGGTAATGTGCATTGGTACGATACGCTGCCATTCATTCTAAATGACAGTCCAGTACAATCCAGCCAAAAATGCTACATGCATCTTTTTTTGCTAACACAACCCAATCGTGTGAATGGGCCCTTAGTGGAACAGCTGGTTGGTGGAAAACAGAACATGCATATTAAAATATCATATCTGTATGATATATGACTATAAAGTGAATTTCCAGTTATGCAGCCAAATTGGGATAAACACTTACATTACATTTGTTACATGTTCCCATTCACATAGCAAAATTGTTAAGGGGTTATTCGATAAGCTGCCGAAGGCAGCAGAGTGAATAACCGACCCGAAGTGAAGGGAGTCAAACTCCGTTTGGCTATTCACTTCAGTCCTGTACAGCTGAAAAGCGCCATACATCGGCTGCTTTGGGCTCCCTTCACTTCACTTCAGTTCAGCCAAACAGTTCAGCTCAACCGAAGTAAAGAACACGTTCGCCTCAGCCAATCCAATATCTGGATTGGCTGAGGCAAGCATTTGGCAGTTCATTCACTGCTGTCCGCCCCTATTCTCATAGGGGCCAAAACAGCATCATAGAACGCCTATCTGTTGACATTTGGCCGGCAGCTGTCAAAATGTTTATTTTTTCAGGTGCGGGGAGGTTGGGCCAGCGAGCTTTTGGAGGGAACCCCACGCATTTTCTTAATTTTTAACTGGGGGTCCCTTCTAACATTCATAGCAGACCTAAAGTGTCTGGTATGGTGTGGAAGGGGGACCCCATGCTGTTTTGTTTTTTTAATTTGTTTACATTTTGCTTCCCTGAGCCAAAGCATATGCGTTTTGCTTGGTTGAACTCTTCGGCTGCTGTACGGGCTATTGTGAATAGGCCGTACAGTAGATCTTTGGTTCGGCTGAACCAAAGGCTTCCCGCAGCCAAAGCGAGCTGAAGGTTCGGCTTAATCCTTCGGCTCGTTAGAGAATAACCCCCTTAGTTTTTTTCTATTCTCTGTATTTTCAGTGAGGGGGCTTGAGCCAGATGGGGAGATAATTGTTACCAAAATGAACTCTGTCTGTACCGTGCTGGAAGATCTCATTATCAATTGTAAAGTACAACACTGTTCTAACAGAGGGTTAAAGATGTAGAAGCATTGTATGTTAATGAGAGGAAATGCAGTCTGTCCTCTTCTGTCTTGGGACAGACTCACAAGCTGTCCAGAGAATCTTGCAGTCTCCTCCAAAGAAACAGCTAAAAGGTGAGGAATATATATATATATATATTTTTTTATGATTTTTAGGTGTGCTGCGTGAATGGGATCACATTACAATCATTAAGTGGGGGTTTTCTTAAATTTGATGGCAAAGGTGAAATACACTTTAGGCTGTTCTTATCCGGGAAATAGGCAATTTGTTATTGGTATACACATTCTATGGCAACCTTCCTTTGACTGTTTTTATAGCCTAAGGGTTGCAACATTTTGTCTTTTCATTTTAAAATCTTTGTACGGAGCACTCCCTGATATCAGTATGCTAAAGTTAGCCCTAAAACTGAACTCTACCCTTACCTGCAGTCTTGCACAGTTGTACATGGTCCTCTCTTGAACTGTAGTTGCTTATTCCGATTTCACTACACACTGTGAGCTTCTCACAGTGTGTTTTACAACCTGCAGCAACTCAGATAGAGCCTACTTCATTTTCTGGCTGGGGGACATCCAGCATCATCTAACCATTCCCCCCCTCCCCACCTAATTTTTCTGGCCCACCCCTTTCATTAAATGTTTTCAGTCATGGGAGCCCAGCATCACATGTTAGTGTTATCTAGGGTAATCTGCATGCAAAGGTAGAAACCTTTTATTTCATTTTACAGCTTATTTTAGCCCCAGTGATGTAATCACTCAGTCTCTATGCTTCTCAATCTAATGACTGGTGGGAGAAGCTGGCAGGGTGCTGTACATAGTTTCCTGAAAACATCACAGCACCCTGCCTCAGTACGCCTGTCTGAATCTCTAGTTTGTGGCAGGCAGGACTTCCACACAAGCAGTACAGGACTATTGGCCCTGCATTGTATGTGATGACGTCAGGCTGAAGTGTCTTAGACAAGGGGCTTTGGGGGACCAGTCGCACAGCATAGTGGATGCCTGCTGGAGCAAGGAATAGGTTAAGTAATTCAGCCTTTTCCTCTACCCTGACACCTAATACGCACTTAGCCCGGGGGGGGGGGGGGGCCCCGAAAATATATTTTTTAAATGCCGGAGTTCAGCTTTAAATAAGCAGTAATGTCATTAAAGGAAATGCATAAAGATTGTATCATCATGAGCTCTCAAATCCAGGTCACCGAACTACAACATTTAATAAGTGTCGAGAAAATACAGTTCCCAAAGGTGATCCTTGTGCCTGCGAGCGGCCTGTCTACTTTGAGTTCTCCCTGACATTGTTACATTATCTGACTTCCATGTCCTGAAACCAAATAATTGTCATTTTCTCTGACACGGCTATAAAGAAATCTGCTAGATTTGTCAACAGTTTATGTCAGTAAATCTTATTTATTGAGTGTGCCGTCTCATCTTCAGTGTTGGCAAGATTGAAAAACAAGTGGATATATGGGGTTTTAAAGGTGCCTCAATGACAAGACCAAGACCATATAGATGTTGTAACAAAAATCACTTTGTTAAAAAAATAATAAAATCATGTAAAATTGCAAAAATATAGCTTCCTTTTTATAAATCGACTTTACTACCTCCAATGTGCCACTCCAAAGTATAAATAGAGTATATGATATATTCACAAATAATAGCCATGCAAGTGTTCTTTTCAAAGATTTGGCATATATTTCTCCTTTTTCTTAGAATATGGAGTGGCTAGCATTCAGTATTCAACGCGTTTTGCGCTATGTGCGCTTCATCAGGAATTTTATGATCGCAGGAGGAAAATTAAGCAATCATATGAAGAAAATAAATACGGTAAATATCTGCAGGGTGCCCAGACTGTCCCATAAGCTAATGACCCTCAGGCATCCATTCATCGATCAATGTCACTTCGAGAGCCCTTTTGTTGTTTTAGAATCCTCATCTTTCTTATCTTAAAGCCTCATGTAGACGGTTCATTCAGGAGGCAGAGGTTATCTTTATATCAAAGTTATATCATAGATATCAATTTGATCAATTCCATCACTAACCATTAACACAATAATTTCTGTTTTTACTAATGTTTACATTTTTTTAATATATTAAATAGATCTGAACCCAAGAACAGACATTTACTATATTGTAACTTACTTGTCCTTAGATGTGGTGGCTGCATTCGTTTTCTTTTTTCAGGCTAAGTACACTTTCTGCGGATACAAAAAAATAATGATTAATCTTGATAGAAATTCAGTATACATGTATTCTTCTTGTGTACTGAACCGAAATCTCAGAAAAAGTTATTAGCTTTACAAATGATCTGGGAATAAATATGGTGAATGTTGCTCCAATCCACTTAATCACAACCAGTTGTTGATTGCAATTGCATAATTGGAGCTAGGAGGTGTTATTAACCTGTCCAGAGAGAGGGGTTAAAACAGGATTGTATGGGGGAGACAATAGATGTCTCCCCCCCCCCCCCCCAATCCCCAATAGAGACATCTATTGTGTTGTGTAGTGTTTCCCACATTCACTTTGTTTTTTATGAATTAACCTATTAAAGAACATTGGACCGGAAGAGAAAAAAAACTAAGAACATTCGGTTTTGTCCCATTCTAACAGTTCTCACAACAATTGGTTAACTTGCACATAACAAATGTACATGCAGTTTTGTTGGATGAGCTGGAAGCTAAGCAAATTTTTTTTTATAATTGCTTAGACCCCTAAGTGAACATATAGGATCTATAGGAGGAGTAGTTATCTTCTCCCAAAGACCTTCCAACTTGTATTTAGATGCTCTTTTTCCCCATCACATTACTTTTGATGAAGAAAACTCTAATTCCAAGATTACCGGGTAGCTGCATGCTCAACAGCCACAGATGCAGGGCCGGTGCTGCCTAGGGTGCAGCCTCGACAACTGACCCCCCACGATGCCCCCCTGTCTATTCCAAATTGCAAAAGCCATTAGCAGGCTGGCTTTTGCACCCGCCCACTGAGCAGAGGAGCAGAACTGAGAGACTTTCTCTCTCAGGTCTACTGCTCTGCTCAATGGGTTGGGTTTCAATAGCAAGTCTGCTACTGGCTATTTCAAATTAAAATAGCCAATAGCAGTCTTGCTATTGCTCCTGTCTGCTTACATCCACCTGTTGCATGCAGAAGCTAGCCAGCAGGAGAATGGTGTCGCATAGGGGGGGGGGGATTGGGGGTTGCGCTGTGGGAGGAGGGCTGGAGGGTGCAAGTAGTTAGTCTAGCCTAGAGCGCAAAATAGTCTATCACCGGCCCTGCACAGATGACCATATACATTTTTCCCCTTCTCCTCAATGCGTTGGGCAACAACCTCCTGCCAAAATTAGCAATATCTATTAACAAGACAGCAATCGGAAAACTTACACTACATACTTCGTATTTTATTAAGCAAAGGATAACATGAACCATGTTGTTTTGTTAGTAAATAAGTTCTGCATGGCGTTCTCTATCCCGGATCTTTCCTTTAATTATCATGGAAGTTCCTAATTAATTTTAGTTCAATACTTTTGTTCTTGTGGTTCTTATTATTATGTTTTCCACAGCACAGTGTAGCATGCAGGGGACAAGCTGCACAACATATTGCTCTATTATATACTGCATCAGCAGCCACCTTTAACAATGGCAGAGCCGCAGTATGGGTCTCTGGCACCCACACATTGATTGGTGCAGTGTATGCTGGGATATCTGGCTGGAGCCAAAAGTAGAAAAGTATTCTTAAGCAATTTACATTTCCCAAGTACAGTTGAGATATCACAGTCCTATTTATATCATTATTTATGATGTGTCAGACCTTCAGGTGTGCAGAATATTGAGCTGGAGAGAATGTAGGACACTTCGGGTTTATATTTAACACTGCTCTCTGTTTGCCTTTCACATTCATTTTAAGGCTGTTGCTCTGTACTCCCAAGTGAGCATCACAAGGAAAGAGACCTGACTTTAGAAATGCAAAGGCAGCAATATATATAAATAGAGAGAAAAAGAGAGAGAGCAATAGATGGAATTAAAAAAGCCTTTACATTATAGTACACTTGGCATACAGGCTAAGCTAGGTCATCCTGTAACTCGAGGAAGCCGGTTGATTTTTTTTCTTTTTATTTGTCCACTTCTGTTCAGTGTAATGACATTGAATGATTTAGAACTAAGATCTGGTTTTGAGTTAGGTTGGCCATAAATTATTGAATGATTTCAGAGTAAACTTGTGCAGGCAGGACTACCCTATTGTTCTTGGTATTGCTGCATTTTTACCTGTAATTTTATGTTCTTGTCCTTAGAACATATTGTACACTGTATTATACTACCCACATTTGTTATTTCTATTATGTTGCTCAACAAGAGGTGATGGGGCCCATATACATTAAAAATACTAATAAAAACTGTAAATGGTTAACCAAGGTTAACCTTTTTCTGCAGCTAAAAGAAAATGGTATAGCAAGCAGAGCTATGGAGATATCTCAGACAAAACAGCTCAGATATACAATACAAGGAATGTGGATGTATAATATAATAAACATTTATTGAAAACGTATACAAAACTAAATCATTATGAATCACAAGTGTAAACTACATATTGCAACACCCCCATTAAAATCTAGAAGACCTGCTCGGCACCACAGTACTGCGTATGAAAAGAGGATCCCATTAGGAATTGTTCTATTAGATAAATAGTCTCTGTGCGCTACAAAGGTTTGATTTTCAAGAGGCTGTATGTAAGATTTTTTTAAAAACATACAAGATTTAACATAATAGATGCCTGGATCCTTGCATATGATCTCGACTGCACACTCCCTTCTCCTTCACCGAAGAATGTTCTTGCTTAATGTTCCTTTTTAGCAGATGATTGTTGCATTTTAATCCTTTTCATGTTCTTAGTTGGTATATCTAATACAGCAGAACTTCACACAAACACGTAGCAAAGTTGTTTATTGCAATGATGTTGCCAACACACCTCAGAGTATCCAACACATAGATAACCATGTGGCATGTTCTGCATGTGTTAGCCCGTAGAGCAGCGGTTCTCAACCTGTGGGTCGCAACGCCATCGGGGGTCGAATGACGATTTGCCAGGGGTCGCCTAAAGACATCCCAACTCTCCCGGACGCTCTGGGAGTCTCCCGCTATTAGATAGCGGCTCCCGGCCGCCCGGGAAACACTTTCTCCCGGAAAGGTTTACTCTGCTCGATCGAGCAAAGTAAACCTATCCCTGCTCTGTTTTTTTTTTCTGACATCGGAGCCGCTAGCCGCCGTCAGTCAGAAAGAAAGAAAAGAAAAAAAACCCAGCATAGAAATGCATAGCTAGATTCCTATTGTCTATTTCACTTTGCAATAGCCAATAGCAAACCAGCTATTGCACCCACCCACTGCTGCTGCTGTCAATCAGCAGAAGGGGACCGGAAGTTCTCTATCAGGTCCCCTTCTAGTGATTGACAGCAGCAGAGGGCGGGTGCAATAGCCAGCTTTCTATTGGATATTGCAAATTGAAATAGCCAATAGGAATCTAGCTACGCATTCCTATGCTGTTTTTTTTTCTCTGACTGACGGCGGCCGGTGGCTCCGATGTCAGAAAAAAAAAAACAGAGCAGGGAAAGGTTTACTCTGCTCGATCGAGCAGAGTAAACCTTTCCGGGAGAAAGTGTTTCTCTCCTGGGCAGCCGGGAGCCGCTATCTAATAGCTATCTAACGGTAGCAAAATTACAGCGATGAAGGAGCAACGAAAATAATTTTACTGTTAGGGGTCGCCACAACTTGGGCATTGTTATCAAAGGGTCACGGCACTAGAAAGGTTGAGAACTGCTGCCATAGAGCATAGAATATCCAGATTATGATAGACCCACAGGATGGTATATTGACAACATATTTGTGCAGACCAGCCCTCTCAAAGCTACATGAGCTGGAGTTGTCACCGCTGTTGTTCGGTAAATTTGCTAGCTTAATAGATGTATGACAAACATGGAGGAAGGACAATGAGAGATCCACCGATCATCTACTCACTTACCCTCGTCATTTTAGCCATAATGTAACATAGTAGATTAACCTCCTAAGCATATGTAGCAAATAACACAGGTGTTGCGATCCTGGGACAACTTTGGAATGGTGTTGTTGAGAAAGGATAGTGTCCTGTCCAGCATAAGAAAGTGAACTGTCTTCTGAATAGCCTCCTGGAAAATTCAAATTCCATAGCGTTTCCAAACACACAGGAGATAGCAGTAGTGGGTCCAACTACATGTGCAGCGTCCACCAAACTCTGACGCATTTCCTCCCAGCACGGGACTTCCTCAAAGGCGGCGGAGGAAAGAAAATGGTCACCGCATCACAGCTTCCCCAAATCCAGTACATTGGGTAGACTACTGAAAAAGTGGCAGGCTCAAGTGGGAAGGATCCCGCCATAGTCAAACCTACCTATACTATATATGTTATTTTTTTTAAATAATCCATATGTATACCTTTTACACATATTATGTGTTTGTTAAATTTTTTTTTATTCTTGATTAAGGGGAACATTTTGGCATCAGTTGTTTTCGGTTAACTTGGTGATATTTGTGGATGGATCAAATATAGTTCTGGACTCTTGGATGACCCACACTTGGGAAGGCCCCTGCTTTGTGAGAGCTGCCAAGCTTTGGTTATTTGAGCTTCATGGGAGACTTCTTTACCTGTGAACTACAACAAATTGGGTCTTGCGCCTTCCTTCTACTTCTAACTTAATCCAGTGGAAAGGATAGGCAGCATTGCACATGGAGGCTAATAAAACATATTTCTCTGTGTGTAATGACTGTTCCCTTCAGTCCTTTAATAAAGGAAAGCCTCAGTAGTATTCATTGGTGCCTTTTATCATCTAGGTTTTTAAAAAGCATGTAACTTAACAAACATACTTTTATCCTAAGAGTTTGTTTTTGTTGTGAACCAGGGTGTCACATGTTTCATTACCAATGGCTTACTAATTACCAATTAACAACCAATATAATTTTGTGAGGTTGTGGCTTTGTTATACTTGTTCTAACAGTGATTACCAATAGACTGGACCTGACAACATCAAAAGGGAGCAAAGAATAGAAATAATAATAATAGGGGAAATATCTAGACAAAAAAACAAAAAGAGAGTGCACCACTCTGTGCGGCATCAAACAGGTTTATTATTAAAAGCAATAACAAAAACCTACTCCCAAGTGTAGCAGATGTCAGCGCTTTAGGTTTTTTCACAATGGGATAAAGTTCAATTGTAAGGATCCAAGTAATTTGTTTTAAAAAACATTTAAAAATCAACCATCGGTGTAGCACAGGATGCCCACGGGACAGCAGCAGGATAACGCGTTTCAAGGGTACACCCCCTTCATTAGATCCTCCAATCCCACATCAGCTTGGCAATCTACAAGATATGATTGTATCAAAAAATTATAAGACTAAAATATCCTCTTGTCACAGTAATACCTCTCATATCACAGTGGCTATATCTCACTCTCTCTTACCATAATGAGTAAATTACCATACAACAATTAGATATAATTAATTCAATAAAATTCTCTCAATAGAGAGAGCTCTAATTAATTCATTATTCATAATCAAACTAATATGACCAATAAAACACTAATAGAACACTATCTAGGCTTCATTAACAAACATAAATGTGCCCCAATGCACACAGATTTAGTGCAACCTGCATTTCTATTGCATTGTTCATTGCAGTGCAGATGCATTCTGAAGGAGGGTTTGGTTGCCATTCAAATCTAATTGCATTGAAGGGCAGCGATACGCGAATAGTACGTTAAGGCACCATATGAATGGGCCCAGAAGCTCAAACGTACATTTGCAATTTTTTGATGCATTGGCTTCTGATTTTTTCAGGCTTGATTTAATATTTGTTGGCACCTTTACAACATTTTGATTTTGTTATTGCATTTAATTATTAGGGTGATTGCTGGACTGCCAGTCTGACTTTGCGTTCTATTCCATTTTATTATCATCCGTTTATTTTATATTTGTTATCTTCTATAAAGGAAACATTTGCTATAGCAGCTTTCAAATACAGATGCTATTTGCGGTCTTTGTAATTAGAAAAGACAAAGAATAAAAAAAATCTAATAAGCCTTCCCAGATAATAAAGACCAAAGTGATAAAGAATGTGTAGACAGGTTCAATGATTGGTTTTACTGATGGGAATAATTATTGTAATGAGAATGAGATAGTTTAGGGCTGTGAGTAAAAACACTAAACATCACATTGATTTAACCTACTACACAATTAAATACTGGAGGAAGCATGATACTGCATTCAATGCACACTACGGTCTAAACTGAAAGTGCACCGGTTAGGGGCATAACTAATTTTCAGAACTATGTACCAACATGTTGATAAAGCCTCTTCACTGTACTGCAACCTATTTCTCTGTAAAATCTTGGTGGCACCTGAAATTTTTTACCCCTCATAATAGGCTACAGAATCCCCAGTGACCACTATAAGTCAGTATACTGCACACATTTATACCTCTTACTGGTGGCCCTTGACTGTCTATGCGCCTCCTTGTTTCACTTCTTTTACATAGAAGTCTACTGGACACCCACCCTAAAAGAATTCCATATACTTTTATTGCATTGGTGGTCAGTGGGAATGAAAAACAAATGTCAACGTCTGTATGCTTACTTGCTTGTGAGAATACTCTTGACGCTTCAATGTTTTTTTTTAATGGAAAGTATTCTCTAGAAGCTGCAGATTGTTATTGCATACTTTTATTAAGTGTATGATCAACCGGAACACCAAAAGTCTTCCCCAACATTGACTCCTCCAGTTTTACTCCCACTAGAGTATATGATGCATACATGTTCTTAGCCATCAAGTGCATAACTCTATATTAAATCAACATTAAACATGATTAGTTTCCAATCAAACAGTGTACTTTATTACACCACTATGTCATCTGCAAACACAAACAAAATTGTACTTTTAATTTCTTTATAATGTATTTGAAAGTAAAAGTGACAGTCCGAAAACTCAGCTTTGGGGTACACCACTAACAACTTTAGTTTACACCATTTAGAGTATGAAATGTTATCACTATTTCACTATTTTCTAATTACACTCTTTAAACATGTTTTTTTTAGATTGAGTGGTAAGGGGTTAGAACCATTGTTAAGTTTTTACACCTGTCCCTGTTTTAATTGCCCTGATTCCCAACAGAGATGCCACCAGAACAGGAAGGGGAAATCCCCCAATGTCTAAAAGTGGATTTTCCTCACCTCGTATATCCTGTTGAGTCTAAATGACAAGATATAAAAAGAAACCCCCCTAATGCGACCGTCCTCTACACTATCCAACATGAGAAAAACGTTTTTGGCTTTAGATATACTTTAACTTACAAATGTATAGGCTTACAATAAAGATTGCTAGCATGGAGCTTACATAAATGTGTTGCATGCTCTACAGCAGTCTGTCTTTGCCTGGCAGACTTAAAGCCTTCCTCTTATGTTGGTGTATTCACTCTAATATGGGACATTAGCTGTGTGGATCAGATGCACCTTGGCTTGTGATTGGCTAGGCTGCCAACAGTCTGTACACCTGACATCACTGGTACCTGCCAATTCTCAGAGCAAACAGATCATCAGCCAAAGATGGCATTGTGCCTGTTGGGCTTGTCATTGCTGCAGTGTATGCAGCATGTTTAGATAAGCCCTACAGCGTGTCTTTTTTGCAGAAATCTGGCCCTGCTCAGCTAGAAAGCATCCACTAAATATACACTTTTCCTTTAAATTATGTTCACATATTACTGCTTTTCATATCTAAACAAATAATAATGATAATTATAGCTTGTTCTGATCACTATTATATAAGCCTAGAAAAGGTTCCCCTTTTGAATGTTTTCAGCCCACTGGTTAGTAAATCTGATGCATCCTGTGGCTCACATTGGAAAAGTAGCATGATGCCAATTTATTTCAAGTAGCTTTGTTAATGTCACGTTGTGGGTATTCACAAGTGTCAATGTATCTAAAAATATTCTCGAGTGGAATAAAACATGTTGGGCTGTTTCATTTTCCCTTTCTTGTGTTTTCCCAGTGATTGATCAATATGTATTTTTAGTTGTTTTACATTCTTGATGTTGGCATTCTGTAGTTAAACAAAAAAAAAAGAAAATGTGGAATTCCAATGAAAATTCTTGGGAACTCTACTATATTACACTTGTCAAGATCATGGTAACAATTTTCATCCCATCGTTCTGCAAGCATGTCTACGCTATTAGTCTAAAAGTTCTGGGTAACATCTATTAAGTATAAAACTTATGATATAAAAAAATGTGTATCCCCCAAAGAAGCCAGGACATTGAACTGCTCAATCTTGAAAGGATGGCAGTGGACCGCAAGGCCACTTGCAACCCATGCTGGATGCTTGTCTTCTGCTTTGATTAGGCCGCTAATATATATACTTTATATATACTATATACTTTTGGGTATGTTCTGACTCATGTTACAAGAATCCTCAATGATAGATATAAAGTCACATTGTTAGAACCCTGTTTGGGTATAATCTCTACATTGTGGAACTTATATAAGAAAAAGTGCAAGGGTAGTAAATGCAGAACCACTACTGTACTGTGCCGTCTGTTCAGTATTAATGGTAACTGCCACATAGGGTGAAATCCGTATCAAGAATTTGGCATGCCAATTTATAATCCATATATTAAAGCCTCATTCAAATTGATATTTGAGACAATTTGTTTCTAATATTTGGATGTTGGAGATTATGTCCCACTAGACTTATGATTCCTAAGCACCTGTTCATGACACCCTGCAGGGTTTTTTGAGAAAGCCTACCTATTTGCTGTGGTAAATTGTGATATTACACCCCCTGCACCACTTCCGCTTTTCTCCCTATCCCCACTTATTTGTTATGCTGGGTTCTCACCAGAAAACATATTCTCCTGCTTAGTGAATCCAGCATTGTCCTGCTGTGATCCGCCAGTCCAGCCCAGATCCTGCCATCTTCTGCTCTGGAGTCATCAGGTGGTGGCTGTCTGTCTTGGATTCTGCAGTCAGCCCCTGATGATATGTGGCCAGGTCTGCCCATCAGTCTATGTGACGCAGATAAACTAGTGGGCTGCAATCGAGCCGGGGGTGGGAGGGAGTCAGGGGGTTAGAAATAGTAAGAAATAATAAAAGTTTAAAAAAATTAAAAATTTAGCTTTTATTATAGTGAAGGGGGAAGGATTGCAGGGAGCTAAACTGGATCCAGGAGTGAAGGTTTGCTTTTAGACTAATTTGAATTGCAGGCAAAGATGGTAAAACACAGCCTCTTCTTGTCAAATGCTGCAGTTTGCATTCGGGTACATCCGTTTTAGCAGTGCTGCATTCAAATGGAGAAGGCTGAATTTGACATGAACATAATTCTACATGAGCCCCTATATGTATTAATAGTTATGGATTTCAAGGATAGTTTAGGCAGGTTCTTGCAGTAAATACATTTGTTGGTAAAGTAAAATCAGATTGCAGCATGTATGACGAACGTGTTCATCATCCCTTATATGTTAATGTATTCAAACAGGATATGACAGAATGGCTTGCTGCAGACGTAGCCAGAGGCTTTTATCTAGCACGAAGCTTACCATTCTTGGAATGCAGAAGCGAGCTATGCGGCATATTGCTGTGCTTGTTGATGTACAGGTCTACCTTGCACTGAATCCAGCAGGTCCTCTTTAACGTATGCCACATGACTGATGACCAGATGGCTTGTTATTTAGACAGTAAACAAATATTCAGTAAGTAGTTCCAGATTTTCATAATAAGATCTGTGATTCTTGACAAGGTGCCCAGAATGTATGCATTTATTAGAGTCTGATTTAAACTGATGTGTTGACACAAACAATACAAATCTTCACGTAGAGTGTCCTGAAAGGCGTTGATGATGAATGGCAAGTCAGGCAAGTCGGAAAAGAGCTGTTGTAGTTGTAGCCAGTATGACTGGAAAACACAATTTAAGTTCTTAGCAAATGTATTACAGCAAAGCCTTAGGGCACTGATGTTACAACGGGATCCACAAGTGGGATTATTAATAAGACTAACCATTAGCAACCAATTACAGTCATACTTCACTGGGCTGACTGATCTAAATGTTTAATAGGTTAATCAGATTTGTACATCACTGCTGGTTGGACTTATGTATTAACTTCCTAATGCAGCCTTTCTCAACCATGGTTTCATGGAATCCAAGGGTTCCTTCTGAGGTTGCTAAAGGCTCCTTGAGTAGCGGCAAATTGAACTCCCATCTACAATGGCAATGAATCCAGAGTGCCAATTTTGCACTGACCATCAAAGGGCTTACTACTTCATGGACCAATAATGTTAGAGGACATCACCATTAGTGGTAAAGAACATAGTTTTCACTATCTGCATTTCTTTTCTGTTATTATAAAAGTCGCAATTTTCCACAGACCATCAAAGGGGTTATTACTACACGGACCATTAATCAGGGGGCATCACCATTAGTGTTCGATGACACAGTTTTCACTATCTGCAGTTCTCTTCTGTTATTATTAATTTCAAGATTATTACTGAATTTAATTTGGTCATATACAGCAGGTGGATGTTAAAGATCTGCCCTGGGTGTCATACTCAAAGTGCGACATGTTCTTTTTTTTTTCTTTTATTCTTCATTCTTTCTACAACTTACTGATCATGCTGATGTACCATGAGATCTGTGTAATCATTTTTAGCAGGGGTTCCCGAAGACCTAACACTTATATCAAGGGTTCCTCCAGGGTTAAAAGAGGCACTTTCCACTCAACACAGATATTTCAGTTTCTGTAGATGCTGGAGAGTTAAGGGACTTGACAGTTTCCTATATTTCTTAAGACTCCAATTGAGATATTTGTGTGTCCCTGGGTGGGCTGAAACATGTTGGCAATCTTTGTAGTTGCCCTTATGTCTTTTTAATAAAGAGACGCCGTTAAGAGGATTCCTGCGAGTGCCAGCTCTTCTCCCCTTATTTTGCTGATTGGGTCTGGCAGAGACTTACGCTGAGCACCGCGGTTTCCATGGAGTATTGGGTATAAGAAGGTAGAGCGGCTTTATTTCTGCATTGTATTCTATTTGTGAGATCTCCGTACTTGAGTTCCTGGGTGTGCACACCTTGTGTGACCAAGAGTCACATCGTCCCTGTTGGATTATGTTTTTTTTTATTTTAAATGAGAGAATATGCAACAACAGGGACATGCACGAGTAGTAAACTATGGCAGGGAGGTCTCAGTGTTGGAGTATCCACAGTATTTATTTTTTTCATATCTCTGTAGGTTGAACTCGATGGGCACGTGTCTTTTTTCAACCTGAGTAACTATGTGTAAAGAAAGTAAACATAGACACCCCTCAAAATAACATGTTAAGATTCTCTCAGCAATGAGTGTCCTCCATTCTATTGCAGTTAAGGGAGATTATTCTCATAAGCATAACTGGGAATAGAATAGATTAAAATGGTCTAGTTAATGTTCCAGTGACAAGTGAAAGCAAATGCAGTGTGATTATAGGACAGGCTGCATCTTCCTTAGTGCAGCTTTGGGGAAGGATGTTCCCAGCAGACAGAACACATGTTTATTTTGCATTTGGAAGGTAATCAGAATAATTATGTACTGTACCTGCAAAGTTTTTATGCTTCATATACTGTATTATTGTTTAGTCAGTTACACACCTGTTCCCTCAGTGATGAGTGTCCTCCATTCTAGTGCAGTCCATTTAAAGCACCCTAATTTCACCCACCCCAATCGCACTGTGGAGTTTATTCGTCAGAAGTGCAACATATGTAACTATGTAATGTAAGAAGGCAGGGGCTGAATTATTCCACCAGGCACCACTAGTAACTAAAATAACAATTTTCTGTGGCTTCACCCTTTAAAGCAAACCTTAGCTTTACTCACGCAAGAAAAAGCAACATATTCACTCAAATGCCAGGTCCACCATCAACACATATCCAACTTTCCTTTGCTCTCCTTCTGCTCTGTTCAGCCACTGGTGGTGAAGAAAAATACCAGGTGCCTACTGGAGCAGCATGTGACTCAATTTACTTCCACCTATATGACAGCGCATGTGCTTGGCAATTAGTCACTCAGGCCCCCAGTGCTGTCACACGTAGGGGGAGGAGAAATTCCTGAGAATGTTAGGGGAGCAAAAGGAGGGTAAGAACGGGACAACATTAAAGTAAACCTCTTGCTACTCCCTGCATTGGCAAAGCACAGGTTGACTTTAAGGTATTAGAGGTGTGGTATGTTATCAAAATTTCTCCACGCTTTTCAGTGAATATTTTTGCATTTCTGATGCATAAAGAGAGTTTTGCCATATACAAGTATATATTTATTAAATGTAAAATGTTATTAAGGAAGAACACGATCAAAGGCCAGCAAATATTCAGATGCACATTTGTGTGTGTATCATAGCTTACATTTACTGCTGTTGTGAACGTAGGCTGAAAAGAATACACAGCTCAGGTCAGCATCAAAGAACATCTCTGTGACAACAAGCACAGAGGTGCATTAGAATCTGCCTTCCCAATGTAGGTGGATGTAGGTTGCAATCCAAGGTAAAGCACACCTAAAAGCCTGTGTGAATGAGACACATTTTACATCAGTGGTTCTCAACCTGTGGGTCGCGACCCAAAAGTGGGTCGCAACCCACAGTTGAGGGGGCCCCCACGTGCCTTGTGCTGCTTTAGGTAAGAGGCTCCTCAGCCTTCTCCTAGCGCAGCAGTGTCAGTACTCCTAGATGGTGCTGCAGCAGCAGCGGCCGGAGAGGATCAGAGAGAGGGGAGCAGGCAGGAGTGAGGGGAGGTGAGAGCTTGATCACCACAGAGCCCACACTGGGCACCACAGAGCCCGCACTGGATGCCACCAGATAGTCCCACTAGCCAGCTGAGAGCCCACATAGCCTCCAGAGAGCCCACACAGATACCAGTATTGGTGCATCCCTAAATTTTATGGCTGGGGGTCACCACAACTTGGCAAATGTTACCAAGGGGTCCTGGCCCTAGAAAGGTTGAGAACCACTGTTTTACATGGTGAAAGCGATACAGAAACACCCACATTACTCTCAGGAAATGTATGAATCAGTCAATTCTGGTTCCTAAAACTAGGCTACAGAGGGAGGCAAGGTTGGTCTTTGACGCTGGGGCTACGTTAACAGGTCAAGACCATAGTAAAATTGTCCACAGATTACTGTATGAAAAACACTTCTACTGAATGTTAATTTTTACAGGTAAATGATAAACTGGCCTGTTCCAAGGAGGACCCCATGGAAAGTCTTTGACAAGACGTGTCTCCATCCTTTATTAGCTCAAAGACTAGTAGCCCTGCAACCCTTATATGATGTTAAAATTAATACATTTGATCATTCCCTCACTCCTGAGACTAGTGTGAGTGGTAAAACCATATTCAGCAATTATAAAAAGCAATTTCTTTGAAGTATTCAGCAAAGCAAAACACAGTGTAATTGAAAAATAGAACCAAGAAAGCAGCAATTAGTAAGCACATCTGCTGTGTGGGAACGTTCTGTAAGAGGAAACAGGATACAATTGAGGTTAATGTCCCCAAAATCTCTTGTAGGTGGCAATCCATCTGCGACCTGTCACAGCAGGCTCGTGCCATCAGAGTTAAGTCTATTCCTGTAGAATCAGGTTTATTGATAATTTGGTTCAGTTGTGTAGGATATTTGTAGACGTTTGTGGGTTACAGGAATACTGTACTGCTTCTAACGGCTTGCATGTAGCCATTTGTAAATGGATATGAAATAGTTTACATGGACATTTGATGCTTCAAAAAGGACATGGGGTTGTATGGCAAGCTCTAACACATGCTTGTGATGAGTTAAGCAAGTGCTTGGCAAACGTTTTGATGTTCACCAGCACCTAACTATGTTAAACAGTACATACAGAATCATGAAAATGAACATCAGAAGCTTCTTAAATATAAATTGAAAAGTTTTTTTCGAATCCCATTGACTTTTATTACAGACATGAGGAAGTGTCCACATGTTTAACACCTGCCAAACATTGCTAGCAATGTCCATATCAAAGGACAGTGACACAAAGCAACACAAGCGCTTTTTTTAATCTAGAATGTTCAATAGAATTGAAGAGGCTGCAGGGACCAGTCATGTTGCCCGAAGGCAGCCAGTGGGAGCATGGATCAGGTAAATAAATTTACAATACTCCAGCCTCTAGACAAAAATGAGCACCTAACCCATGAAGTATGTTTTTTTTGTCCATTGATGGGCTGTAAAGTAGAACAGAAGCCAAAACATCTTTTAGTTTTGGATAGAGTAACCCGCCAGCTTTTTGTAGCCATTTGTGCCCCATTTCTCTTCATTTCCTGTCCAATAGTTACAACAGGAAATCTCTCCAAACAGAGGGAAATCCCTGTTGGTCAGCAGGGTCACCAGAACTAGTGTCCCCATTGAAACATTTCCCATCTATTCCATTTCTGGTGACAACCCAAAATCGATCAGTGATAATGGACAAATATATGATAATCACCAGCACACACAAAGCATACTCTTTGATCCTTATTCAGTTTATTCAATCATCATCAGTTTTCGCCATAAATGCCAACATTTTGGGACCGCACATCTTATATTTATGTTGGAGTTTTCACAAGGCGCCATCCATATCGTTACTGTGAGCACCACCAGCGCTGTATGGATGCAGGTGATTCACAACACTTTCAGCAATAAAAACCTGATTGGGGTTGTAATCCCTCGCCACTCTAAAAAAGTTTGGGCTTCAGTTGCACTATACTCTCCCAAGTTGACGCCATTTCAGGGTCGCAGGAGAGAGGTAACTCAGCACTGCAGATGTGCTCATTTCAACTGGTCCCCAGCGGAGCTCGCACTGACATCATGACTTGCAGACACTCATCTGAGTCCTGAAAGACCCCAGGCACCAGACAGCCAATAGGAAATGTCCATGTCACTCAGACGGTGGCACTCATTATCAGACTTCATTCTCTGTCTTTGTAACAAAAAAGAGACTGCTCTACATAAGATGGGCTGCAAGAGATAAGTGAGGAAAGAGTATAAAAATGTTTTTAAAACATTATTTTTACATTGGTACATGTCCACCCATGGCAGTGTCCACCTGTCCATGCTTTTTTTCTAACCAAAGCTTGCAAATCAGATTTGAAAAAGCCCAGAAAAAAGCAAGATTTAGCTCACATAGACTTCAATGGGGTTTGGCGCTATATTACTTATTTGCAAACTTACTGCTGGGCTCACCGAACATCTAGCAAACCAAATATTGCCTGGTTTGCTCATCACTGCCGGCTATCGTGCTGGACATCTGGGAATTGCCAGCAAATGCAGGGGAGGAGGAGAAGGTGCCAGTGAGGGAGAAGAGCTTTACTACACATACTTTGACTACTTTTTTTGGGCATGTGTGGCACACCAAAGTTCCATCACTGGTAAAACATTTTTAAATATAAACTGACATAACAAATGCAGCTGTTAACTATTATGTATTTCTACCTCAATTACTGTGGGAAGAGCGGTCATTTATGCAAGTAGTGAAAGCCAAGCATCACCTAGGACCCCAGCCCAAATTAGCTTCCAGCTCTGCTCGACTCCTGGCCAGAGTTGAGTTGAGTATGCTGTCAGTTTGGGGAGCTTATGTTTCTATATTGCAGCAGGTTAGGTTGTTGGAGGGTGCATTTTGGTTACAATAGAGGGATGCTTCTAGCAGTGCATTGCCAACCCACAAGTCGACAAGTTAGTTGCATGGAAACTGTGCCATTGAAAATCACGGTACAACATTCCACTTGCTGTTTCTGCAAAATTACTGTGAAAGCAGAGATGTGGAATTGGGACCTAGTTTTGTATGTAAAGGTTTTCATTTATCTAGGTCATGGTATACTGTGGCTTGAAGTAATAAGTCTCATTCAACTGGACTAGTTCTGGTATGATGAAGACGTTTCACTTCTTATCCAAGCAATTTCTTCAGCTTTAGTGACACAACTTCAACATTATAAAACAAGCCCTCTTCTTTGTGTCTAAATACTACTAGCCCTAGTTTTCGTTTGTTTTCGTAAGCTACACATATTTGTCTTTTACACTGTGGAAAATTAACCAATGCCCATGCTTAGCACACTGATTATTTGATATTATCATATGGCATTATATGATCAATGATCATCAATGATATGTCATTGACTAGGGTTGATTTACTAAAGATACATAGGCTGTTCACTTTGCACAGGAATTTGCCTTGTACGCGATTGGATATTCTTTGCAAAATTAATTTTCACCACATTCACTAAAGGGAAACTTCCCTTGTGACGTGAACAGCCTATATGCCTTTAGTAAATCCACTCCTATTTTACACAATGAAGTACTGCACCAACACATACGCATTGCAAGGTCCGATTGCACCAAATAAATGCCCTATTGATCAATATCCATTAACCCAGTGGCTAAGGGTCTACAGTCCCCCAATAACTTCCCTTGTGACGTGAACAGCCTATATGCCTTTAGTAAATCAACTCCTATGACTCAGTTATCCTATTTTACACTATGAAGTACTGCACCAACACATACGCATTGCAAGGTTCGATTGCACCAAATAAATGCCCTATTGATCAGTATCCATTAACCCAGTGGCTAAGGGTCTACAGTCCCCCAATAACATGGGCCTGAGGGCTGCTGCACTTCCTTTTCCTACATTAAGTTTACAATAATGGCTAAGCTGCATGCACATGGTAGGAGATAAACATATTTTCCAGTGACATAAACGCTGTCCTTTTTTCTAAAAAAAGTTGCCTCTTTTCATGTATGTACCAATTCAAATTTTGCAAGGCCTGATCCTAAATCTGTAGCTCTAATGTGGAATGATTCCAAGTATGATAGATAAATTAGGCGTATTTTCCTACAGCCCATCTGTTAGTGCTTTACATGTTCAGTGGAGCCAGGAGTTCATGTGCTGAGTGACTCAGTGTCATGCACAGGACAGCTGAGAATGTGGCAGACTTGATGCTTTTTCACTGTTAGCAGTATTTCATTAATCACCTCGGTTTATATCAGCAATTGCTGTCTCTCAGACACCTGCCCTGAGTAAGGACTGGAGTGACTGACAGCTAACTGACTATATGGTGTGTGGTATTAAGAGAGAGAGAGAGTAGAAATCCCTTATTGTGGCCACAGAAAGTGTGTAGTCCCAGAAACTCTGTTACCTAAACTGATCTCTGGTTTGATTTACACATGTTTTGCCACTGTGTCGCGCCTTCAGGAAGCACCACCTTTCTCTAGTGGTTGCAACACTTTACGGAGTGCAGCCCAGAATTATACTTCTACTTGGGGTGTCTGGAAGAGTTATTTCATCAGTCACCATCCAATGGTGGGGGAGGAATGGGAACCCTAAGAAGACTGGGAAAAGATGGCAAAGCTGAGCGATATGTAAGATGGGACTGTTTTGATCTGTCAGCCAGGTGAGTCTGCCATAATGTGCAAATGCCATGAATGTCTGCACATTATGGCAAGAGCAGTGGGCCTAAAATTCCACTTTAAGCTGAAACTCAGATTTGTTCTCCAACTTATGGCTAATGTAGGAATTTATTTATGAGTTTGATTTATATTTTGTGTGTTTTATAGGTGCCAGGCCCAATAAAAAAAATGTATACAACTTATATTTATTATATAGATAAAATCTATCACTAGTGTGTACTTATTGACCATAAATATTGCCAGCTATACCCCTTCTAGCAATTTCTATGTGCATATTGCTCAAAAGCAAGGTTGTATCAAATCTGAGTGGCATTTAGCAAACTATTATTTTTTTGCTATATATATTATTACGTTGGGTAATCAAGTGAATCGGTACCAGCATCTAGGTAGATAATTGCATAGTATAGATTTAAAAAATCATCAATAAGTTACACGGGGGAGACAAATGTCTACAGCTCTAGTTGCAGTGAATTTCCATCATCCCCCTTGGTAACTCTAAACTGGACTGCATTGCTCAGATGAAAGATCCCAGGCTGGGCACTTGTAATTCAGTAGAAAAGGATACAACCAGAATTTAGAAAGTTAGCATCACTGACCAAAGTAATAGTCCTTTAGACGAAGGCTGAACTAAGTAAAGCAGAATTTCGGGGGCCATTCTGGAAAATATTTGAGCCAGGAGGCAAAATTTAGTGCTAGCCTGACAAATTGGATCAAGAGTGGTGCTGGATATGAAAAAGTTGTAATATTTAATGTGGAAACCTTGTAGCTTCCAGTAGGTGTGGTTATTAGGCAGCTCCTTGGGCAGGCAAGGGGACACTTTGTTAAAAACATGAAGAACAACAGATAATGGATTGTCAAATGAATGAATAGAATTGACAGGTATAATAAGTAAATATGTACCCACCCATATTACTGCAGTGGTGAATGACATTATAATATCAGCTCAAGATTCCATTTAACAACAGTGTTAGTGAGCAGACAGCAGAATTGTGGCTGCCTGGTACAATGCCATTGTTTTCCTGTCCTGTCTTCTGCTTCCACTCCTGAGGAGGAAGCAATGCTATGCTCCGAAGCCCGTTGAGTTTGAAATAAAGAAAGTTTACCATTATACCAACTAGATGGGGGAAGTTTTTCCAAGAAGACCCTCCCTCTTTAGGATCTTTTATGTGCCATTTATTTGCCGTGGATTGAAACACTCACCATTATCCGAGGGTGAGCCTTCCTGGTGGGTGTGTAATCCATTTGTACCAAGTGGATACACTTAGAGAAGACTTTTTTTCTTCAAATATATCTATATATCTATATATCTATATACAGTATATACATATATAGATATATATATATATATATATATCTATATATGTAAAAATATTCTGTTGGAGGATTTCTGCGGAATTCGCATTCTGCAATTATTTCACATTTACACATCCCAACTGTAAAGTGTTTACCTTGAAATAAAATAATTTTGATCAGAGGTGCTTCTGTGCTCAATTTTATCCCTGCTCAAGGTGGATGGACACTTTTTAGCAGCTTTTCTGTTTACTAAAACACCTGGAGAAATGCCCCTATTTGTAGTGGTTTATTTTGTAAAAGATTTGTACTAGTACTGTGTTTCCAAGACCAGAAACTGTAATCATCATAAAATGAAAGATATTAAACCACACAAGAGCTACAAATCACTAGTTATTTAAAAAAAAAAAAAAAAAAATGAAAAATGGAATCTAAAAGTTATATATTTTACACATGTTAGAACATCAGTACCTGGTGTAAATGTTATGTAGCCCATCTTAACGAGCTGTCAGCCTTGTACTTTGCATGCATTAAATCTAAATATAACCAAGATGTACATTTCATATTTCTCTATTGGCAGAATAAATCAGGGAATGCAATGTTACTGTCTTGGTGGCTGAATTACTGCACCCGTTAAACATCTCTGCTGCTCTCCAAAAGCACATATTATATTATCAATAAAATAAAATGACTGCCTTTGTGCACTGCTGCAGCAGGAAAAAGAAGGCAAAGGTCCAGGCTTAGTGACTGCGTGTTAAAGATTTATGACATTAGTAAATGTGTGCCAATACATAAATGGGTTAAAGTATGTGTTACCCCAAAAAATAAGAATCCACATATGTGTTTGGTAATTCATATACTTCTGAGTAAGGGTAGCCTGTAATGTTTTTATTTTGTATTTTGGTTCTAAATACCTGGACCTCCTTATTTCTTGCTTCAAACTGTATACACGCCAAACATGGAAGCAGATCCATACTGGTGTGATCAGTTTGCATGCCTGAGATCTCTGCTAGAAGCTACAGGATGCCATGTCAGCGCATGGCATCCTGTGTCTCCTGTAGTCCGTTTTGCAGGCACACCTCCCCACCCGCAGCAACCTACTCTGGCTCAGCATTGGTACTGTGGATGGAGGTGGAGGGATACACCTACTGCATCAGTGTTACCCTTGGCCTGCTCCTCCTCCCCACTGATTGACAGGCATTATCACTGTCAGTGGAGGTGGAGTGCAACACTTACTGCAACAGCATTTCCCTAGCCCTGCCGCTCCTCTCCACTGATTAACAAGCATTGGCACTGTGAATGGAAGGCCACACCTATTGCAGCAGCATTACCCTAGCCCCACCCTTCCTCTTCACTTATTGACAGGCAGTATCGGTGTGAATGAAGATGGAGGGCCACACCTACAGCAGCAATGTTACCCTAGCCCTGCCTCTCCTCTCGACGGCTAGACAGGCAATGCCACTGTGAATGGAGATGGAGGGCCACACCTACTGCAGCAGCGTTACCATAGCCCATACCCTGTTCTCCATGGATTCACAGGCATTATCACTTTGAATGGAGATGGAGGGCAAAACACACATACTGCAACAGAATTACCCTAGCCCCACCCCTTGTCTTCACTGATTGACAGGAATTATCACTGTGAATGGAAATGGAGGGCCACACAACATTACCCTAGCCCTGCCCCTCCTCTCCACTAATTGACAAGCTTTGGAAATTTTGGCATTGCATTAAAGATCTCCTCCCAGTCTGCCTGTTTTTGTTTTTTTTAATCAGCCCTCAATTTTTCCTGCCATTTACTCATGGCTCCTTGTCGGCAGTCCAACCAAGAACAGCAATTGAAGATTATGTTTTTTTTCCTTTCCCAGGAAGTTAATCTGGGATCCCTTTTAAGGGATGTACAATTCGGGGGGTCTTTTATACGTGTTAGAATATAAGTGTGTTACTGAGCTATAGCTGAGATCTGGAGACACAGTGAATTACAATCAAACATCGCTCTCTGGTTAGGAACCATGTTCAGACTTACAGTTGTTATATCATCTGCTGCCTTTCTGGAAATTATATGACCTCAAATATACGAGCAGCATACCTCAAAGGGACTTAAGAATCATGAATATTTTGCATTTTAGTTATTTGTTGCTGTAAATGTTGCATTGTGGGTCCACCATTTTTGTTTTGTTTGCATCAAGTACTTTTTATAAAACAGGTTCTACAAACAAACAAATACATCACAAAATGATGCGCTCATCTGCTATTGCCCCAGTCCCACCCCGCGGGTGAGGGGAAAAGCATGCCAATACATCAGCGCCAAAGGTAGACATCCAAGGCTACAGAGAAGCATAATAACCAATGTATACAAGTGCAATATCGACAAGTACATGATAAATGAATGGCAAACTTTTACAGCAGACAGCAGTGTTTGAGTCACCATTGGGAACCCATGGGGCATATCATGACAAACTATCCGTCCAGGCCTTTTACAAGCTTTTGCTGATATGACCATTTTATTTCCTTTGGTTAGCAAGACTAATCAGACATTTTTTTATGTTAACTCAATAAAAAATGTTTTAATTTTCATTAGACCATACTCTAATTTCTTTATCTTTTCTCCTAACTTGATTTCACCAACAAGAATTGTTGGAGTACTTGATTTGACTTGTGAGATATATTTGGACAGGAAACAAAATTATCATGAAGGAGAACACCTAGGGTTCTATTTATATAAAATGTGCAGAGCCATTTGTCCTGCAAATCTCTAAACATGTGGTCGGTGTGAAAAGAGGCAAAAACTAAAGTTCTTTTTTTTCAGGTTGCATGTAATGTAATACCGCACTATGGCCACTAGACGTAGCTAAGGAGCACAGGAAATACTTATTTCTTATGGTCTTCTGCTACATTTAGTGGCCATAAAGTGGTATTTTCTGAATACTACATTTGACCTGAAAAGAAAATATACTTTGAACGTTCATCTTTGCCTTTATTCACATGGAACAAATGTTCACAGAATGGCTCTGCAAATTGTTTATAAAATAGACCTCCTATTTTTTAACCCTTAATGAGACTGTTAATACGTCAGATACCCTTTTAGACAAAAGCTGTTCCACTCTCATATATAACAATCGCATGTATATCCTTATTTACAGTGTAAATATACATTTTATAATTTTCCATATCTGCCCCTACAGAATACAAATCCACCATCCTATATTACAAATAATTGGGGATTTTCTGGGTTTTAAACATTTTATCTATAAGGTGTGAATTTTTAGGGGCACATACGATGATTATCTTTTATTAATTTGATTAGAACCTTTGTCCTAAAAGAAAAAAACAACTGTTCAGTAATTGCTGAACGGCTCACACATGTGGCGGTAAAAAAACCGCACCTCTTTGATGGTGCTGTGGGGTCGCAGATCCTGGATGGTCCCACGCAGCTCTCTTTGGGCCCGTTCACAGCTATGCAGTGCATTAATCACAGGGTTCCATGTACCGCATTGGTGTGAGTGGGACCTTACTCTTCCCACTCTTATCTCTCCTGTGTCTTCCTTTTTCTCTAGTCCTAATTCTGCTTCACCAATATCCATTTTTGTTTCTTCTGAGATTGTGCCAGACAATAATTCTTCTGCCGTCCGTTCTATATATTGCTACCTACTAGATTGTGGGAGTGGCTGGGGCAGGGACTCAGGCCTTTTTTCTTTGACATTTGACAGGATAATGACTTGTACATTAAACTCCCCATTATCCAGCATTCAAGGAACCGGCAAAAAAATTAAATATCGAGGATAATATATGTCCTCAATTTGTTTTTTGCCATTGGCTTGGTGCACACTAAAAATGTCCATAGCAACTACATTTATTTGCTAAGGAAATTCTTGGTTTACATTTTGCTGCCCGCCAACGACTAGATTCCGCGGCCTGCAACAGAATGTAAACAATGGGGTGCCATAGCTAGACTGCTATTCGCTATTTCAAATTGCAATAGTAAATAGCAGGCTGGCTTTTGCACTCGCCCACTGAGCAGATCAGCAGACCTTAGAGGGAACTATTGAAATAGCCAATAGCAGTCTTGCTATTGCTCCCAGCTGCTTACATTCACCTGCCAGCTGCGGAAGCTAGCCAGCAGGTGAATGGGGGTGCAGGGCACCGTGAGGGGGTGGTATTAGCTCTCAAGCAACCAGAAACTACAGTTATCCGGCACCCACGGGGATTGGTAGGTGACGGATAACTGGGACTTTACTGTATTTTTTTATACTATATGCCTACATAATTGCTAATATTTCTGTTGTCTTTTGACTATGGTTAAGCATAACTCCTGTTCTCTTTATTTTTCTTTCTTTTAACTTGTACTTGTTTTACTAATACAACTCTTGTAAAAGAAAACAACACACCTGTTCAGATGCAAAAAAAAAGCTGTACTGACAAAAACATGGCATTTTTAACTGCCCAAGCCCTGTAGAATATTAGCTTGAATTAGACTTTTATTTGTTAGTTGCTTATGTACAGACCGTCTATAACTACTATTCCATTCAATGCTACCCTCTACAGAGGTTAACAACGATGCTGTCCAACGGTGGCTATATTACTCTACTATAAATACAGTGGAGTGACTATAGCAAGCTTCATACGGGAAGTGGGGTCAAATCACCAGATGCAAATAAAGGGAAAAAAGCCTAAATAGAGAACATTAATGCAGCCAGGGTCAGTTGTGGGGGGGGGTCTTGTATGTGTGTGAGGCCTGGGATTAATGGTCCCGGGGAAGAAAAAAATGCCCTGGGAATTGTGAAGGGAAAAATGCTCAGTGTTGGTGGTCAGTGGGAGGAAAAATACCTGTCATTATTCGTTGGGGAGAGGACAAAAATGTCCCGGTGTTAATATCTGTGGAGTACAACGAAATCCAGCACACAAAACGGGCTCCATTAAAACTCTAAATGTTTATTCCATTCTGGCAGATAAAACAGCAAGCAACAAACTGCTGACACATTTCAGCCCACAGCTCGGGCCTTAGTCACAGCATGTCTGTGGGAGTAAGAATAACCCGATACTGGTGGTCGAAAAGGGGGCAACACTGGCAGAAGATGGAAAGAACAATAGTGCCCAGTGGGGGTGGGAGGAACAATAAGGCTGAGCGAGAAGAACAAAAGTGGTCATTGGAGGATCAATGGTGCCCAGCAGGGAGAAACAATTGTGTCCAGCCAGGAGTGGTGAGGAGCAATAGTGCCCAGTGGGGGGTGGGAGAGCAGAACATTCTAGCATGTTGGAGGATTTTTATAAATAATTTTCAGTCAAGACTGGATAGCCACAGGATCCGGGTAGCCAATGCTCCTTACAAAATTATAGCTTGCCCTAACTTTTAAGGTCTTCTCTAGTTTTTGTCATTGGAGCTGGCTTCTAAAAAAAACAAACAACAAAGTCCTGCTGGTTCTTGAACTCAGTATTCATTTGTCCACCCGTTCTATGTAATGTTATTGCTTAGTCCTGAATGATTACCCAAGTCCATTCCCAAAGAAAGATTTAGTGCTTAGCCATCACAAAACTCCTCCATTTTCATCAATGTGCAATCTCATTGTTTTTTTTTTAAAATCTACAATACAATATGCACTTACAATATGCACCAGGGAGGTATTACTCATTAAGACCATGTGACTGGTAAAATATTCCTGCTTGCTAAGCAGCCATGTAATGAGTGCGCTGTGCTCCCCGTTGTCCCTGCTATGTCAGCACTTAGGACGCAACATTCCATCTGTCCCTTGCAATACCTGCCAATTACAAGACACATGGCAACGCGATGGCATCTCTTCCTGATACAGCACTACTGATATCATTCTGCAGGAAGGCTGGATAATATGCTTTGTTCAAACTCCAATTTCTTTCCCTTTGCCTGGATTCATGCATATTTTAACTTGCAACTGCATTAAAAGGATATCTATTCTCTCCAACTTGGTTATACATTGTAGGAGATGACATAACTGGGCCAATGTGCAGCCATCCCCAGACACTGCCAGCTGTAGTGCTTTCCTCTGTATATTTACTTTCGGCCTGTGTCAGCTAATTTTAACAAAGCTATTACGTTCCTACTACCTTGGTTTATTGATTTTAGCTCTTTGCTTTAAATTCCCACGTAGTGTCCACACATGTATTAGAAACTACTATCATCTCGGTCATCTGTTGGTGGTGTCAATGATGGCGATGAAAGTCTAAACAGCTCTGTTTGTACAGATTCTGAGAATTTATGTTCCCTAGCTGGTGAAGAGAAGTCACCATTGCTTTTTGTTTTTCTAGATAGACATATTAGGATGGATGACAAATGGAATGCTCGGTTCGTGTACAGTAGAGATGTAACTAATTACTATCTGGCTATAAATTTTATTGAAAGACCCAAAAGAAAGGATGAGCACAGATTTAACACAGGTTAACCTTGATCGTAACAGTGCACAAAGCTACAGATATCTGCAGATGAAGCAACCCACACACTATATCTGTGGAGGAAGCTATTGTTGTCACCCAGGCATAACTACAAACATACCTGCCTTTGTTCATCTCCATTACATGAGCAATGAGGAGATACGTAGTTTATAGGAGGAGGATAAGATTGTTTTATTCTTCCAGTTTAGCTCACATGAAGTATCAAGGATCAAAAGGTATTTACTTGAATACAGTGGTGGTGCCAGGTGGGTGCTTTGGTGTGCAATAGCATCCCAGACGTTCTGATAGCATCCTATAATCAGATACCAGTTTGCAGAGTGTGAATATCACATGGAACTTCTCTGCGGTTGAGGAGTAATACCATGGCTCCCTGCGGCTTCTGGGTTGGGAGAAATAATCTATGTGTGTGGGTAGAATGGTGCAAAGTCGGTGTGCAGATATGCGGCGCTAAGTTGCTCAATGATGTTCTATGTTTGGAATTAAAGTTCCAACGATCATAGCCAGCATGGCTCGGCTGTCAATCACAGCTCACCTTGCATTTGGGCCCGTGACACAAGCTCTATGCTGTGACCTGGAAATTTTTACTTTTTTTGATTTGTCACAGCTATCTCTAATGTCATCACAAATAAAAGTGGAGCATGTTATGTGTACATTATTTATTCTTCTGGTAGATTGCAACCAAAGCGCAAGCCGTTTCCAGATTCCCCTTTTTAATGCATTCTTTCTCCATTTTGTATAGGATCGTCTATTTGTATGTAAGTGTATGTGTGCTCCACTGATAGAATTTCATCGAGGGCAGAAATAAATGTGAATGGTTCTCGTTTCATAGTTACATAGTATTTGAGATTGAATAAAGACATAGGTCCATCAGGTTCAACCTGTCTGTGTGAGTTTGTGCGTGTGTGTGTGTGTGTGTGTGTGTGTGTGTATATGAGTCCCTGAGTGGTCTAGTTTTTAAGAGTACCTGCACATTAAAATGCTACAGATGTGTTGATGCTCCTAGCCTATAACTGAGTAGAGTAAAGGTTCATGTTGATGGGCGTTCTTGTCAAAAGCTTCTGAACTGACATGTATTCTTTATAAAGCAATAGGATTTTGCTGATCTGTGTTTGACATGCATTCCAAATGCACATCAAATGGAGAAAAACATTGTCTGTTTGCATGAGCCCTAAATGTTACTCTTTACATATCTGATTTCACAAAAATGAATTACAATGCAGTCTTCTAACTGTCAATCTCAAATAGGGATTCAGGCGACATAAATTAAATTAGCATTTTGGTTTTTCATTTACCTTCTTTCGTTTCCATGGTAGATAAACAGCCCTGGTACAGCCTAATGAAGTGTGTGTGTTTACACAGTGTCTCATAATGAATTATAGAGGGTGCTGTGCACTAGGCTGTGTATAATTCTGACATGCTGTACACACTTCTGACACCTGCACTCTGAATATAACACACTCTTGACCCCTGTACTTTGTACATTACATACACTTGACTCCTGCACAATACATACACCTGACCCCCAAAATCTGTGCACTGCACATTGAATATAACACACTCTAGACCCCTGCACTCAATACGTTTGCATAACACACTCCTGACCCCCTGCACTCAATACATTACATATTGCTGACACCTACACTCTATGTTACATACTCCTGACCCCTGCATTTTGCAAGTTGCATACCCGTGACCCCAGCACTCTGCACAATATAATTTCCTGACCCCTGTACTCAGTACATTACATACTTCTGACCCCTGCACACTGTACATAGCACACTACCGGCCCCTGCACTTGTACATTACACACTCCTGGCCCCTGCACTCTATACGTTACACACTCCTGGCTTTTGCACACTGTACGCTGCACACTCCTTGTCTCTGCACGTTACACACTCTTGGCCCCTGCACGTTACACACTCTTGGCCCCCTGCAGCCTGTACTTTACACACTCCTGACCTGTAAACTCTGTATGTTGCATACTCTTTTCCCTGCACTCCACTCAATACATACGCTAAACCCTGCTCTTTGTACATTACATACTCCTGCACTCTGTAAATGACACACTCCTGACCCCTGCATTCTATGCATTATGCTGTACATTGCATAGTCCTGAATGCTACCCTCTATAAAATGTTTAGAACATTACAAACACCCAACCTCTGTATAGTTCTATCTAAAAAATGTTTAACTATTTTATAAAATGTCTTCATCGAGGTAGGTTCAGACAATGTCTTAGCTCTCTGTCTATATTCTGTTTTATTGTATTAAAATGATCCTTTAGGTTTATGTATCTGTGAGACTCTGACACATAGTACAGTAATTAAGGGAAATACTGTGAACTGTGTACAGTTTATACTATAGTTATGCTCTGCTTTAATCCATGCCCAGTAGTTAGTTCACTCTGTCACGTTGCGTGTGCCCCATCCCTTTTCATTATTCTTTAGGTGTCTCCTTCTCAAGATCTGATGTTGGAAGGTCTGCAGCTTTGAGTTCAGCACACCCACATTATTTATTCTCACATTTACTCATACATACTGTTCAACATTGAACTATAAAGTAAGGCGGTTCACTTGTTGTGGGTATTGTGAACATTTAAACATTGTTTATATTGTAAAATATTGGTTGTTGTAGGAGCCTTTGTCATATTTCAGGTTGTCAGCAAAACATCACGTAGTAGAATTTCTGCTTCATTCTTCAGTATTTATAGTATTTCTTGTCCTACTATAGCTTTTCTTTATATGGCGTGTCTGCTTTTAATAAAGCTTAGCTTAATATAGACTTAGCTCCCCCACTTATACTCCTAGCACCAGCACAGCACATGCAGAAAAAAAAATTAAAACGTATGTAGAGTATGTAGTCAGTATGTAGTATGTAGAGTCCAAAGTAGTTTTTCTTTTTTTATTTACAACAGATCACCAGGATAAAATAGGCAACGTGTTTCGGGGGTCAACACAAACACCCTTCATCAGGGCTTGAAAATGATTAGATCCCTTCAGGAATGTATGGACTCAAGGATATGAGACAACAATAGATAGAGTGTGTGCAAGTAAAACAATATTTGATCGTTTTCATCTATCATGTTTCAACATTCTCATTTAGGTCAGCATGGTGGAGAAGTAGTTATGCTCGCCTTACAACTTTTGGTCCTGGGCTCGAATTGCATCTGTGGGGTATATATCTGCTCAGGTTAACTCACATAATCCAGGGTAAGGGATGGTAGACTGTCAGCTTCTTTAGGGGGCAGGACTGATTTATGTACTCTGTAAAATGCTATGTATATTCCTTTCTGACCACTTAATGGCAGTTGGATCAATGTACTGGATCATAATATTGCTGTATTAGCATTTAGTAATTATAACTTTGGAAATTATCAGTTGCAAAGCAACCAGCACTGTATGTATAGGAAATACATCATGAACACATCTCCTGAATGTATTCCAAGAACAATTTAACTTGTCTGTGTGGGAAAGAGAGATCGAAGGAAGGACGTCAGCTATCCAAACAGTATAGGGAGTCAAAAGTAGAGGACAGTGATTGTGGACATCTATCTCCTGAGCTAAGTTCTCTTTTTAAAAAAGCCAGTTCTGCTTAAAGCATTTCTAAACCCCAAAATAGGAAGTATTACATTGCACAGCTTACCAATCCCTTAAATGTGGTAGCTACATTTGTTTTCCTAGGCTTATTTCCTTTATTTTCACCTAGTGATCGGGCCAGTAACACACTTCCTGTCTCAGGATGGCTCCACTCCACTGGCGGAACTACCAGGGTCGCAGCGGTCGCAATTGCGACTGGGCCCTGGCGTTCCGCCACTTGGGGGGGTCCAGCGAGGAAGAAGAGGCCCCCCCAAGAGAGTGCCACTCCTTCACTGCCGCACAGCCGCCCGCAACATGTACGGGCAGCTGTGCGGCAGCGATGGAAGAGGCTGTCACCATATGCTGCAGGCACCGCCGGGCAGCACATTCTGCTGTGTGAGGACCCGACCCTCTTAGCCCCTCCCCCTGACCGGGGAGACGAGGAAGAGGGCCCTGCTGAGATACTAAACGCAGATGCCGGTGTTCTGTCGAGAACGCCGATGTAGTCGAATTTGCTGACCTCAGCATCTGCGCTTGCGCACAGACCAGTATTATCGAGGAAACCGGGATTTATTCACAATGTATTTTGTTTAAATCGGTAATTGTGACCGTTAATAATATTTCACCCATCATTTCCTGCCACGAAAGGCATATTATTGACGATCACAATTAACAATTACAAATGAATACTTTGTAAATAAATGCCGGTTTCCGGATTTCCAGATACTGGGTCAGCGTTCTCGACAGAACACCGGCACTAAAATTTTAAACAAGCGGCTGCCTGAGGTCCTGCGCTTGTTGGGGACCTTGGAGACAGAAGCATTGTCAATCTTTGCAGAGGGTAACGTTAGATTACTAGAAAAATTAGATATACTTGACTAACAAATTCAATCCAAACTCCAGATAACACTTTTTAAGCAGTTACAGCAACTATTTTGTTTTCCTTTTGGAACAAAGATTTTACATACATTAATAAAATCAGACCATTGTAAAAACCCCTATCAGTGTTAAATGGTCTCAACTCTCTATTGGCCACTTTTATTGGACAGCTTGATCTGTTAAAGGAAGTTGAAAAAAAAAAACCTTAAGACTGAAGCCTGGTATGCACACTTCAGATTTCAGTGTCAGCACCTTTCCGCCTAGCATTCCTTGATCAGCTGATCAAAGGAGCAGGTTGGAAAATCGTCTGAATAGATGGTTGGCCGCTAGCTTAGTTTGGGTATTCTGACAGCTGCCGCTGTCAGAATTCAAAGAGAAACAGCACGGGATTTCTCGATCAACACTCAAAAGTATTGATGGAGGAAACTGTTCTTTTTTTTCTGTTCAGCCCATGGGTTGAATGGGAAAAATAGAACTGTGTATACCTGGCATTACTGGCTGGATCACCAAGGGTGAAATAAAGAAAAAAAAGCCGGAAATTTATTTGTAATCATCAATCTATTACATTTTTGCTTTTGGGTTTAGATACACTTTAAGTCTGATTATATAAAATTATGGACTATAGAGATGAAATATAATTATATGTGTTTGACAAGGGGCTTTGTGCATAATACCTCTCGATTACAACATAATTCAACAGCCTTGTTTAAGACCAGCCCCAGTCTATGATTAGACAATCAATGAGCACCAGCACACTGAGGAGGTTATCCCGCTAAAGTGTCATCTAGTATGCATGTTCACACAATTAGACTGATAGCAGTGTGAAAAGCAAAAGAGCCCTGACAAGTGCTCTCCCTTTCTCACTTTGGTGTTGTGCTGAGTATTACAAAATACTAATATCAAAAGAGATTTAAGTACTTATGCAAGTTATATGTAGAAATACATTAAAAAAAAAAAACATACCTAGCTTAAATAGTGCTTTATATATGCCTTGAGTTTTACTTTACTTAGCCACGTTAGGGCCTTAAATGTAAGAGAAACATCTAAAAAAAAAAAAGTCAACAAGGTATCTAGGATGTATCTACTATGTCCTTTTTCTCTCTCTCTGCTCCTGTTTCCCCCGCCACTATTAACGAGAGTTGCTGGCTGTCAAAATGACTGCTAGGAATTGCTATACATAATATATCAGAAGTGGCTGTTAAAATGCAACCACTCCTGTGTAAAATGACACTTACAGATAGTCTGCAAGTGTCATTAAGTAAGGGGGTGGTTTTTGTAGTCCAAATCAGGACAACAGCCCAGGGTGACAACTCTTGATGAATTGGGTTTGCACCAAGCCAATCCTCATCACTACTCTCCACTCTAATTAAAATTAAATGAAAAGTTTTGACTTCAGTTGAACTTTCAAGTGTGGTCCTGCATCGTAGTGCTGGAAGCTGCTGGGACTCCAGTAGATCATGCAAACATAAGTGTAAAAATGTACCATTACAGTCCTAGCACCATTAAGTGTGTCCTGTACGATAGGAAATGTTGAAATTAGGTATATACATGGAGAGAAATCAAAGATGACAAAAATGCCCAGCACATAGTTAAGACCTCAGATATTTACTAAGGTCGAAAAGCAAAAATTGCATGCAAAGAGAAGACCAAAATCATCGCCATTTTGGAGGCAGAGAGGCCCCTTTCTCAGGGTGACAGACAATCTATGCAAGAAAACTATACATCTGTTTATATACCCACATTTAATTACAACCCAAACCGCCTATGTGACAAATTGATGGTCCATGCTGGGTCCAGTGCACTGCCTTGAATGCAAGTTGTCATAATGGGCTGCTTATCTGTGCAGCATCATCAAAATGTGCAATCACCAGTACCTAAAAAGGACTGCCTGTCTGTGGCCTTAACTCAACATGGAAAGCAATTTGCATTACAGACACAGGAAGTGAGCTCACTGCATGTGCCAAGGAAGTGGAAGTGACCCGTAACTATTGGAAATCAGTGTGAAAACGAAGAAGACCTATCTAATCTTGAAGATACTACATTAGACTCCACCTCGTGGTGAAAAATGAAATTACAGACAAAAAAATATTAACAAAGAGCATAGGAAAAAAAGAAAGGCTGGCCAACAAGATCTTAATGGAAAAAGGATAGAAACATGCTGGGAGCCGGATCGGCTCTGTGTCCTCTTCAATCCTTGCTGCCTCTGCTGCCTGCCTGTGCCTGTGTCAGGCACAGGGGACACAGACCGAAGCTTGCAGCCGGTGCCGAATGGGGAGGGGAGAAGCTAGGGATGCACCGCATTTTTGTTTTTGTGTTATCGGTATTTGGTCCATAGTATCATTTTGGCCAAAATGTTTTGGCAGACAAAATTTCGATGCATCCCTACGCAAAAGGCAAAAAAATTAGATCCCTAACTAATGAAAAAAACTTTATACCTATAACTTTTATATACATTTTATATCTCAGGTATAAACCATACCTATTTACTATATACACCCGGTCCTCTGGTGCATTGCTGCCAATTGCTGGCATGGGGTCTGACGGAAAAAGGATTGCATCAATTTCTTAGCAAGTGGAGTTAGTTTGTGCCCTACCACAACCTCGAAAGCAGGCAACCATCATAAAACACACACAGTACCCCATTTAGACCCATATATACATATTTCCAAAGGTTAAAGAGAATTGTTGCTGATTAATCATCCTTCAAGACAGATTTTTACTGGGGCATCTCCCTGGAATACGTTTTGAAAAATGGTATAATGAGTTAAGAGTTTATTATTGACACTGCCATATATGTTAACACTGTCTGTTTGTAAGAGGTATATGTGTAGAATATTATTTGTTTTGTCGCTATTTTCTATGAAAAAAAAGGTTTTGTTTAATTTGTACACAGTTTCTCCAAAAGACCCCTTTGTTTCTTCAACCTATGGAAATTTTGCACCAATTTCTTCTGGATTGAGTGCCCATTCACACCTGATGCGCTCCAGTGCAGCCCAGAAGCTAGACGAGGCAATTTGCCTGGTCACGGATGGGCACAGTTTGCGCTAAAATAAATGTTTTTAAGCACACCACAGTGAGACGCATCGGGCCACGGTGTGCCCATAGAGCTTAATGAAATGTCACTTGTGAAAAAAAGAAACAGTGTGATGCGGCTCGATTGAGCACTGTGCCTGGCACACGCACCCCAGCATCCATATGGTTGAGCGTGGCTGCTGGTATGAACAAGCCCTGAAGGAATGTACACCAGTGTCGTCTCCGGTTGCAAACCGTCATGAGGTCAAAAAATCACCACTTCACACACACTGTAATTGTCTCAAGGATATTTTGATCAGAACGGATCTGTTGAAGAAGTACCAAGAGGTTTTAGGATTTGGCTTCAGGTCTACTTTAAGCAGAGCTCAGCAGCGGTATGCATGCTCCCACAAGGCCTCTCTGAGAGCTGCAGAGTAATAGCTGCAGAGTAATACGTCTAACCATAGTGGCAGGGGGTGGAAATGAGGCAGGCAGCAGGAAGACTAAGGCCCCTCTCACACTGGCAGTTTGTTCAGATCTGCCTGTCAGTTTTTCATGCGGATCTGACCGCAAGCCCAGTATAACTGTATGAGCAGCCAAACTTAAACAGACCTGCGTCCATTTTCATCCAATTACCCCGACTCCGTCTAGGTCTGGAACAAAAACGGAACAGAGTTTAATTTTGGTGGACCTGATCATAACAGGTCAGAGTTATTCGGCTGTAATTAGACAAATATTTGCTTACATCTGACTTCCCATAGACTTAACTTGGGTTCGGTTAATTAAATTTTTTTTCTCCATTGCAAGATGGAGGGAAAAACTGAATGGGTGTCACAAAAGTGGCATCTGTTCCCTACTTCTCTGATCAGCAGTGGGTCTGTGCACAGCTCCCCTGCTGATCGCAAAGGACAGTGCCCGTGTGAAAGGGGCCTAAGGGACCTGACACTTCTGGAAGTGTTGGATTAGGGTTATTCTAGCAGTACTGATGACCAAACTGTACAGTTTAATTATGCAGAGGGGCAAATTGTGAGTATGATCTTTGCCGTTACCCCAGCAATGGTAGCCACCCCTCCAAGCTCGCTCCTGTGATGGACTACAATCTCAATACAAATTAGTAAACTGAACGTGAGATTGTTGTCCATCACAGAAGTGAGATTGGAGCGGTGGCTATTTTACAACACATACAGGGACCATGTGGAACAAAAGTAGCTCCCCTCCAGAAGGAAGGACTGTGTCAGCACCAATTCAGAGATGATTTGGGGATCTACAGCCGAGTGATACACAAATAAGATTAATTTTTCTTATTAGTTTAGGTGCTTGAATGCATTTCTAAGAATTAACTCCTGAGTTTAGTGTCACATTAAAAGTGAAAAGTCATGTGAAGAATACATTTTTAATTGGTTGCAGGGGATGGCTGCACATTCCATGCGTCTCTGTCAAAACATAATAGCTCATCTGAAAAATCCATTATCACAGAAAACATAATTAGAACATTGCATCTTAAAGGGACTATCCAGAAATGTGTCTAATTCTTGATCCAATCTATTGCTCTTGCATTAGAAAATATGCATACCTCCACTGTATACATGCCAGTATTTGTCGCACTGCAGCTGAGGAGGCTTCAAGAATCATAGTATATGAAGCCAAAAAAAATGCAGTTCTTAGAAGCGCCATTATTTCAGCTCTGATGACTTATACTACACAGATATTGCTAGTAGGAGATATAGAGCGGATCCTGTTATTTAAGTCATGGTGGCATCTTTGAACAAGCTCTTCTGAATATGTTCATTGTGTTTCACATAATTGTTATAAAAACTGTATATTTCTTGTGTCTTCCAGAAGATGGACGCAAGCTTAAAGGTGCTATTCAGCGAAGTACGGAGACTGGGCTTGCTGTTGAGATGCCAAGTCGGACTGTACGTCAAGCAAGCCATGAATCCATAGAAGATAGTATGAACAGCTACGGATCTGAAGGAAAGTAAGTTATTCAATCACCTATCCTCATGTTCTTCCAGTGAAATATTAATATATGGCATTCCTGTCATTGACCAGTATTGTAGTATATTTTACAGAAAGAGGCTTGTAATATGATGCTTTTTAAAAAGTGTGTCTACTGTAAACTTTAACCTCCTGTAATGTAAAGACAAACATTTTAGATATTTAAAGTGACTCTATCATGAGAGAAGTATGGAGGCTGCCATTGCTCGCCTCCTTCTGAAAATGATAGTTGCCTGGCCTGACTGACTTACGTTTATGCCACAGAGCCAGAATAAGCATGCTGTAGATCAGGGGACCTCAGCCTACGTCCCGCGGGCCAGATCTGGCCTGCCAGGGTCCTTAACCTGGCCGGCTCGGCCACAAGCCCCTTGCCGTAGGCGTCAGGGCCGGATTAACGTAGGGGCTAAGGGAGCAGCAGCTCCACGCCCCTATCCTAAAATAGGCCCAGCCGCCCTAAACAACATATAGCAATCAATCGGCCAGCCACCGGCGGGGTCCGGGGAGAGATCGGCATTCGGCCTGCCCCGTCTGGGTGTCGGGGAAGAGTCACAGGCCATTCCGGAAGCTTGACAGCTTCTGTGTTCAGCCTGCAAGGCTGTGCCCTTTCATCTCAGGGTGCACGCCGTGGCACAGGACGTTCGGAAGCCAAATCAAATGCCAGGCTTCCTTTAGCAACGTAACACCAGTGCGGCTGCGCCCCTCCAACTTTGGGCGCACGCCAGCACAGGCTCCTGGAGGGCGGCCAATAAAAAGAGAGCTGGGATATGGAGGGATGTTATCTCCCTGCCTCTCCCACAGCTGCATGCCGCTGTCGAGAGGTAAGACAGGGCAGTCTACGTGCCTATTCATTTTAATAAATAACAAATACTTGAGCTGTAGAAAATAATAACAAATCATGCTAGTACATGTCCCAGTCTACGAAAAATGAATTGTATTAGAACATGTTTTGTTTATTAAAGAAGTTGCTAAAAATATTTATATACAGTATACCTTCTAAATAAGGGCTTATTCACACCAATTGCGGTGCGTTCCAGAGCGGCAGCTGCTGGAACGCACAGCAATCGCTCACTAAAGTTCCCCCTTCGTTCTGGGACGGGAGGGGGCGTGACGGTGCATTGAAGTCAATGGCACCGCAGCCACGCCCCCAGTTTTTTAAACTATGATCCTGCCCCCAACAATGTTTGAGGGACAGTGAACTGGCCCCCCCTGTTTAAAAAGTTTGAGGACCCCTGCTGTAGATAAATGCCAGAAAAGTGTCAGAACTCCTGATATCTGTACTTATTCTGGACCAACGACTCAGACAACGCTGAAGCTAAGCCTTGAGAGCCAGCATGAGAGCCAGGGAACCAGCATTCTCTAATAGAGAGTTCAGAAATGGCACCCCCATTGTCCTCACAGATTCTTTCTCTCTGACATATTCCCTTTAACTATGGTAATGTGCACAGGGCCGGTGCAAGGATTTTTGCCAACTCAGGCGAAGGTGCATTTTGCCGCCCCCCCCCCCAGGCGTGTGTCCGGTCTGTGTGGTGAGCGTCGTCACTCGTGTATGGAGCTGCGCACAGGCGGGCGTGAGAGGCGAGCGGGAAATTTACATTTTTGCCGACAAATCGGCCATGAAAAATATTGACAACGTTTTCCATTGTTGATTTTAATCGACTAATTGTTACAGCTCTATATTATTGCTGGGATTTTTAGTCCTTTGTAACTGCTGGTGGTATTCTCCATTGCGCTGTATAATGATTATACTGCGCTATGCAGATTACCACTGACCAGTTATAGAGGAACTACAAATCCCAGCAATAATACATTATACAGCGCAATGGAGAATACCAGCAGCTATAGAGGAATAACAAATCCCAGCAATAATATATTAACCAGCCTGTATAATGTATTATTGCTGGGATTTGTTGTTCCTCTATAGCTGCTGGTGTTCAGCATTGTGCCGCTGTATTATACAATGCACAATACAATACACAATACAATACACAATGCACAATACAATACACTTTACACAATATATTATACAATGCACAATACAATACTGTATTGTATTGTGCATTGTATATTGTATTGTGCATTGTATATTGTATTGTGTATTGTCAATACACAATACAATATACTGTATATACAATGCACAATACAATACAAAATAATACAATACAATGCAGCATACCACGTGCACTTTGTCTTTGTAACATTACATACCGCTCCCACTTCAGCCAGCTCCCAATCCCGATTCCCTATACGAGTCCGACCGTGGGTCACCAAGAGAGGGTGAAATCGCCTCCTCCTCCTCACTCGGTTCCAACAGGATGACGCCACTGCCACCACACTGCCTGCTGGTCCGGTCCGTCCGTTGCTCCGCCTCCTGCAGCCCTCGCTCCAGTCCTTCACATGCGGCTGAGCGGCCAGGGGAACCAGGGGCGGGGCCAGTTACGTCACTCACTGACGTAGCCAAGGAAGGACGAGACACTCAGTGAGACTGAGTGTCACTGAGTCTGAGACGTGAGACTGCACTGCACAGGTCAGCGCCGCATGCTTCAGATGCCGGCCACCCGCCCGCAGCGGCAGCCCACACACTGAGAGTCTGGTCTCGATCGGGCGACTTTTCCGCCCTGTTCCCTGGCGCCGTAAGGCAAGTGCCATCTTGCCTTGCGCTAGCGCCGGCCCTGAATGTGCACGTCCCTTCTCCATGAATTGTTTGCTCTTAGTTTAATATGTTTTGTTTAGGACACTTTCATTCAAATACAATAAAGATAAAAGGGCCTATTTACATATATAACATTTTACTTGTGTTTGTGAGATATCATTGTATGCTTGGCAACACTATACTTCAATTCTGTATCATAACTAAAAACAAATTTGTTGTTGTATTACTAGGCGTAGAACTGAAAAGTATAAATAGCTCTGGAGCTGAACTGCTTAAAGTGCACCTTTCCCCAGGTTATGGAAATTAAATAACTTAAAAATTCTTAAAGCTGGACTCCATCTTTAAAAATGTAGCTATACTTACATTGGTCCCGCTTGGCATAATGTAAGCATATATAAATGGTCTCTGGCAGGACACAGGGATCCTGTAATACACTGTAGTAGCCACAGTTACAACAGTGCATTACAGCGTCCTCTGGATCCAAGATGAACCACTGTCCTGTGCCGCATCCTCTGTGCTGTTAAAATACAGCAGGTTGCTCACTCAACGTAGAGGCTATTCAAAGAACACCTAGTATTTTTCACAATGAATCACAGGCATTCTCTGATTGGACAAGGGGCAGTGCCATGATATCACTGCTCTTTGTTCAATCAAAGAAAGCCTAGTATTCATTAAGAGAAATAATAAATGTCCTCTGAATGGCTGCCATGCTGACAGCACAGGGGAAGCTGCTCAGCACAGTGGCTATTCCAGGATCCGGAAAACGCTGAAGCTAATACAGTGTATGCTCAATTGCTATTGCCCTGCCAGGGAGGATTTACTGTATATATACTTACATTTTGCCAATCTTGACCAGTGTAAGTAATTATACATTTTTAAAGCTGGAGTTCAGTTTTAACTATGAGTAAAATATATTTTTAATAAGCCCTCATTGACCTCTGTAGTTGTAACTACCGTGAAGAAATTTATCTTTAAAGGTTACTACAAAGACTCTGAAGCAGGGTTTCAGTAAGGTTCTCAGAACTTACAGCTCCTGCTGTTTGATTACATTACATGGCCAGCAGGCTGCCAAGTTTCTGTTGCCATAGAAAATAAATGTAGAGGAACTGTGAATTAATTGCCTCTTACTTTGTACTTTGAGGATGATTTTTTTTCAAAATGCCTACAGATACGGAGGTCATTGAGAGCTCATTTTTAAGTTCGTTTACTGCTTATTGACAATGTATACATAATCTAATGTCCATTGTTTGGTACACTTTAAAGTTCACTTTCCTGAGAGAAATATGGAGGCTACCTTTTCAATTTCTAGTTATTTATTATACTGACCCTCTGGTTTCACTACTTTAAATGGGTAATTCCAGTTTCCTACCAAATGTGGCAAACTGAAATTACCCCCACAATCTGGTCCCCTCTGCCCTCGCCAGCTATTACTACCTTTGGGGGGACCGCCATTTTCCCCTGTTCCAGCCAGTGGACGATCTGTACACCGTACATGGCATAGTAGGCCGGTATTCTGTCTATAGAATAATGCTCGCAAATGTTGAGGATGCTTTGGTCAGCCTGGTCACCTGAATAGGAGTATGAATAGCTTGGAGGGGTGTGTGTGTGTGTGTGTGTGGGGGGGGGGGTTACAGGGGACCAATTTTGTAGGGGGTAATTCTAGTTTCCTACATTTGGTGGGAAATTGGAATGACCCTTTATCAATTATGTAAATCTGGTAAATCAATGTAAAGTCAGAAATCAGTATCTGCATATGTGTACTGGGTTGGCAAGATAAATTAGTGAAGAAAGTCAGTTAACATGACAACTTCCTCGTTTCTTTTGGAAAAGGTTTCCTTTAAAGTGGAACTTAATGCAAGACACACTTTCTGTTCTTGTGATAGGTGTTTGTGGGAAAGGAGTTGGGGGCAAATGTTCCCAATAAATACCTGGACTGCAATCCCAAAAAACTAACCATATGAGGTTCTAACCCTGCCATATGCAAAAGTAAAAAAAAAGAACAGGCTTAAATTTTTCTTTAAATCTTATTTTAAACACACAGACCTCGGTCCAGGAAGAGGGATCTTTGCCCTGGAATCGCTTATGGCTTATGTTTATTTAAACAGCATTCAGTAAAAAATGTCTTCCACAAAAGACATATATATTCATTAAATGAATGCCAGGTTTGCAAAATGTAATATGAAATAGTCTTGAAGCAGAAGTAAGCTGTATCATTGTTCATTTATTATGCTCAGTGAACTGATCTTGGAACATCTTTGGATATTATACAGCGTAAAGGGAAAATATGCAGCAGAGTCATCCATTCATCCATGAGTGGCAAGCGAGTTTTGTTTTATGGTTAGTGTTTTGCGTTGCATATGTAAATTGCCTTATCTTACTAATCATTAGTTTGTCCTTTCGTTTGTTACCTCATTCATATTGATCTTTAGATATATATATATATCATATTCAGCAGCCAGTATATATTCTGTGCTTTGCTCATAGCCAATGGTACAGTTACAACTGTAGGCCCCCATTATTGCTTGGCAACCTCTTTTTACACCTTCCCTACTTTACTGCCCAACTATGAACATATATTAAAACATAACTGTATAGATGAACTAGTCACATGCATCTTAAAGCGGACCTTTAACCATAGCTTTAAAATAACAACAAAGTCTTACGAATAGATTCGGACTGAGGGTTAGCACCCGCTGCGCAACACGGGGTGACTATCGTTGTACACCCTGGTGGTGCGGGGGACTATTCCACCAGGCCACAAATAGATTACTAGGTCGGCTGGGGAACTTACTATAGGTATTTATGTGCTTATTTTTTCCTTTTATCCTTGGGATGTATGTTGTACCATTAGACTGCTGTATTAGGTGATAACCTGGATTGTACTTGATTGTGAAAATGTGAATATTGTGAAAATGTGAAATGTTTCAATAAAACATTTTTGAAAAAAATAAATTAAAAAAATAACAACAAACACACCTTTAGACATGTTTAGTAATGCCAAACTACAAACAGATACTTCTAGATAATTGCCGGCTTTGTATTCTTTGCACATACCCCATTTCTCTTTTCTTCCCTAGTCTTCTGACAGTGGCCATGTTTACTAAGAGCAGATTACTAGCTCTCCTGTTACTTCCTGGAACTCTGGCACATGTGACTAGACATGTGACTAGGACATGCACATCATCTCAGGGGAGAAAAATGCCTTTCCCTGAGATCTCATGAGATTGCAGATGAAATTTCACAGCAATGCTCTGCGGTTGACAAGGCAATCCCAGTGTGCATTGCTTTGGCAGACTGAAGTCATTTTGCCCTTTCAAAGCAGAAAGTGAATGCTCTGCAAGTGTATTTCAAAATCACAGCATTTTACACCTGACATGTCTATGTTATTATTAATCATCATACATTCATGCATTGGTAGAATTTGATTTAGATTTTTGAGTGTAAAGGTCCACTTTAACTTGAATCTCAGGATGAGCTGCTGTGCAGTAATTAAACTGAAGTCAGAAATGCATCGCAGCTTTTTTTTATTGTCCTTAAATATGCAGCAGAAAGAGCGCTCAGCTTGCCAAAGTCTTGAAATATACAGGCACTGTATCCTCCCAGCAGGTGGTCCTTAGGCTCCCTGTGAGGAAGGATTAGACACTCGATTACGTTTTTACTGTTTATAGAAGGGAAAAGAAAATGCACCAATTGACCTCTGTGAAGAATAACCAAAACACTATTTTAATTGACCTGCTTTACAGTTCTAATTTAGCTATTAACAACATATTTCAAGGGATCACGAATAAAGGGCTTGTGATTAAGCTATTACTATCAAATTGCATGTAATTATATAAAAGATTTTCTTTCAAATTATGGCAACAATATTCACTCTATCAAAGACAAAACTGCATAAAATATAAATATGCCCTGAAACAAAAAAGTGAAACACTTAAGCAGGGCTCTGCCAGAAAGGAGTGCAAATTTCATATATTACTGTGTAGAAGCCACAGTGATAATAGAAGACATCCACAAATGGTAAAGTATTACAGGTAAGTATGGAAAAATATTTCAGGCAGTTGAATTACTTTGAATACTATTCCACAGTAAGCTATGAGATTAAAACATTTTTGCTCCACGTATTCAAGGTGTAGGGCACATATCTAGCATATGATAACTGTTGTGTAAATGTATCATGCATGAAAAACTCATTTGTTGTCATGCATGAGGTCAAATAGCAAAGGTAACCTTCCAGCATAATCAATCCTTTTGGTGTCTCAGGTGTAATATTAAGACATTCATGTTCCAAATATTGTCTAAATGTAAAATGCAATATACAGAGAGTGCCAATGATGATGCACACACTGTGCTGGAATAGAAGTCCAGAATCAGGATCAGGAGTTGGTCAAATGAAACTGAGGTCAAGCCGAGAGGGCAGCAGGGTACCGGAGCAGAAGACAGGAGCGTGATCAAGGGAAGCCAAGGAGTCAAACCAGCTGGGCCACGAAGTACAATCAGAAGGCAGAGGCAAAGTCCAGCAAACAGGCTGTGGTCAGGAGGGAGGCAGCAATCAGGGGTTGTCAGAAACAATCCGGGTCAGGCACAGGAAACAAGTATTAAACAGAGTAGCTGGAAATTGCTGAAGATCAACCAGAAACTAAGGATATGGCAGGCTCATTTAAATAGATCAATCTGTCGGAGGGAGAAGCATCACTTCCTGTGCGCCCGAGGTGAGCACGTGCGAGCGCAAGTGCATCTTTCCCAGTCACACGGAAAACAGGACCATGCGCAGAAGCAGCCATTACCATACATTTGTCTCCAGAAAGTCATGCAAAATTTCCAACAATGGTACAGACAGCAATAGAACCCCTTTTTAGTAGTGTAGGGGGAAGGCTAGAACCACAATGTTGTCATAAGAACATGAAGTAAGTTTAAATCTTCCCAGTAGGCCTCGCACAGCAATAAAAACTTGGCAAACCTTCTTTATCCAAAGCTAAAAAAACATTGTGGTGTATCAAGGAGGGTTTCCATTTGATGAGCAATGGTTGGCTCCATGCCCACTTCCCTGCTGCCACCTCAGGCTGTTACACACTGGCACATACTGGGCTAGTGCGGAGCACTGAGGGACATTTGTTTATGGAGCTGTGGACATGAGGAGATGTAAACCCTCCCTAGACCTGGCATCCCTAAATGGCACACCATTGTCTGGACATGGTTTTGTCTGGACCACAAAGGTAGCTAAATTGGGAAATAAACTGGCAAGCAAGACTCTGCCCCTTTTGGCGTGAGAACCACCATTGGCCCAATTCTGGAGCATGAGCTGCAACTTTGTAAGCCCGGTTCCTATGTCGTATGTTCTACCTTCCTAGTAGAAATCTATGGATAGCTGTGTCATTAGAATTTCATCAATAGCAGACCTGCCACTAAATGAAGCTTTTTTAGAAGACACTCTGATTTAGAAGATCACCTCTAATAAGGTATTGTACTTTACACACTGCAATTGCCCCCCCTGCCCCAACTGCCCGTCCCCCCGTCCTTCATTCTAAGCTTGATGGAATTGTAACTTGCAGTTGACCTTTAATATTTGGCCACAACCAAGAACATTTTCTTTTACTTGCTTTGTTGTATGTATTTTTTTTAATGTTCCACCTTGTGGTTTGCTGTGATTATATCTTTTATGTTACAATATTATAATGCCTGCCATTTGTCTGATAGGTTATTGTCCTTTCAGCATGTAGCTAGATAAGACCCATTAATGCCATGAAGCAGGTTTTTCACTTGATGCACTGAACACTTATTTTTCAAAAAAAGATAAGCATTTTTCTGGCTTGTCAGACATTCAGTAAAGCAATCATTTTAACAACTACTGCAATTTACTGTTGATGGATTCATGCCATCAGTTTGCCTGTCACAGTTAAAGGGAAGTCGCTTTTAAGCAGCATGCACAAAAGGTGATATTGAAGAGAAACTGCGGTGAACGGAAGAAAATATATTTTTAATCATTTATAAAAGCAATTTCTTATCTGTTAATCTTTATTTTCTGATTAAAAAGAATCTGCAACTTTGCCTGTTCATGTTCTCTTAAAAGTTTACCACCCACCACTACCACTGATACTTTCAAATTTCTCCCCTGCAGCTCCTTTCATTTGTCATAAACCCTTGGGTAAGCTCTGTGTTGGTCAATGTCAGGGCTTACAAATGATTTATTAACTTCTTCCCTCCCCCAGTGACAGTATGTGGGCCTGACAAATGGGAACTTCTGGGAGGAAGGTTGCATCCTCTGCCATACCTGGCATTTCTAAGAGCTCTGATGGGGGAACGCAGCAAAGGTGAGTTTCAGTAGGTCAGTGAAGAAGGTGTAAGCTTTCAAGAGAACCTGTCATTTTTCTCTTTTAGTAAGCATGGCACCATTGCTATGCTTGCAGTTATTTCTCTATCCAGTTATTGACACATTTCCTGATACCTCATACACTAAGGGGCTGACTATTAAATGTTCCACCCAGCATGATGCTATTCACACGGTGTGATGCTAGTGCCGTTGGGAAGGCATTTGCCAAGCATATACAGTATTAATAAATCAGCCCCACACATGAGTCAAGCTGGCCATACACCTTACAATTATCTGCAGATTTTCTGTGGTCAGATGGAAAAGGTGCAACAGATTCCTCCATCTACACTTAACTGTGTGGATGGAGTAATCTCCACCTGGGCAAATCTGTTGCACTTTTTCCATCTGACCACAGAAAATCTGCAGGTTAATTGTAAGGTGTATGGGCACCTTTAGTAGAGCCAGCAGAATTGGTACATTCTATACTAAACTGTGCTATACATAATTATCTGTATTATTTCCCAACATTCCTTGTATACTGCTATTGTATACTGCTACTCAGATGTATCATGAACACCGCTTCTTATACTAAAATGGCGCATATACAGTTATAGTGGCACTAAACTTAGGAGTTAAACCTTTCAAATGCATTCAAGTACCTTAAATATTACCAATACTGCAGATTATTTGGCTTTAGAGCCTCATATCATCTCTGAATTGGTGCGGACACTGTCCTTCCTTCTGGAGGGTGGCTATTTTTGTTCCCCATGGTCCTTATGGGTGTTGTAAAGTAGCCATCGCTGTTCGGCTATTCACTTCAGGCTTGTACAGCTGATTTCAGCCGTCCATCGGCTTGCTTCAGCTGGCTTTGTGTTGGCCGAACATGCTTGGAACAGACATTTGGCTCAGCTATTCTGCTTGGTACCTCCGTGGTACCGAGCAGAATAGAAAAACAGTAAAAAAAAAGTAGAAAATGATTGGGCGGAGCTAGCAATGACAGATAGCTCCGCCCAACTGTTTTCTATTGGCCGGGATCTGCTGTCATTACAATGAGAGCTTGGCGGAGACGGCGGTGATATCACTGACGGCTCCGCTGAGCTCTCATTGTAATGACAGTTCAGCATCCCCTAGTTACTTGGTAACCAGGGGATGCTGAACTGTCATTACACACTGAAACTGAATATCCTGAGATTGTATATACAGATTGCTGCTGATATGGGTATGCCATTCTCGTCAGGAGCCTACACTCACAGGCAGCCGCACAGCAGACCTGAGGAGCCGAAGGAAGTGGAGAGGAGCAGCCGCTGCTGTCAAAATGGAGCCGACAACAACTATTCCCTGAGGGAGCAAAAGAGCCGGCTGGCAGAGTTCTCATTGTAATGACAGTTCAGCATCCCCTGGTTACCTGGTGTCTCCGCCTAGCTGTCAGTGGCAGGCTTTCGTTCGTCCCGCTTCGGCTTTCCCCTCAGCTCAGTCGAGCCGAAGCATATGCCTTCGGCTCGACTGAGCTGCTCGGCCAACTTTGACAGCTGTACGGGCTATAATGAATAGCCCGTACAGCAGCCCTTCGGTTCTACCGAACTGCAGGGATCAGGCGGCCGAAGGATGAGCCGGAGCTATGGCTGATCCTTCGGCGAGCTTGGTGAATAACCTCCTATAACTTCAATACAGATTAGTAAACTAAATGTGAGATTGTAGTCCATCATGGTAGCGAGATTGGAGCAGGGGCTACTTTACAACACACACACTGCTTTTACTTGGGTTAGTGTTTTAAGGATCAAATTTCTTCTTGCTTCTATTTTTTTTGAAATATTAGGAGGGGCTGCGAGGGGTCTGAGGTGGCTTGTCCAATGTATGTTAATGAAGCTTATCAGATAAACACAATCCTCAAATTTCAGTCCTAAGTCTTTCCATTAGGACAGATCACTATGAAATGGCTAAAAAAAACATTGAATCAACCTTCTTGCCTGCTTTAACAAAACATCAAAAAGCTAGGAAATGTTTTTAATAGTTATTTTTCAGTATGCTGTGGGAATAGAAACACATAACAAACATATAGATGGGTTTTCTCAAATTTGACAGCAAAAGTGGAAATACACTTTAAAAGGCCCATAAAGTTTGGTTTCTTGCGTGTAGCCCAATAGAACACACTACTTTTATTGAATACCATGTCATTATAATGTAGATGCCACTCACCTTATCATACCTACACAAAAGGCTGTGTGGTACTTTATCAAATGGTGCGATCACTTGAGTTAATTACTTGGTGACTGAATATCACTGAACATGGGTGAGGGGACGTGCACTCATCCCCATTTAGTGCATAGGATATGGATACAAACTTGTAAGTTTCCAGTTTAATTCATGCTTGTGATCTGCTGTGGGATCCAGTCTGTGAAGCAGATTGCAGTTTTGGTTTACTAGTTACTCATGACTCACTCATCACTGCTATCTGCCAGGCTGACATGACCTCCATGGCCTCTATGAAGTTTTCTTTTTGCAACTAAAAATATTTTATACTGTAATCAATTAAACTCTTTCAGTTTAGACTTTTTCAGCATTCCTTTATTCATCTCAATGCAACTTTGCTATTTCTATATAAACTCATGACCCAAAGGAAGAACGAATGCACACTGTCCATGAAATGTATAAAACATTTTACAGCTGTGAAGGATCAGAACATGTTAACAGTAGTTAAAAACATTAATCGCTAAAAGTAGCTGGCTTTATTACTCTGTGCCAAGATCACTTGCAGGGCAGACAAGAACCTATTTGTCACTAATAAACGTCAAAGTCTGCGATGTACCATGTAGACCCATTAGCAGTGATTAAGTCTCATTTGTCATTTATGAAGCAGTTTCTCTTGTGTGCAAGATCTATCTCCTTTTATCTACTTTCTTCTGAAGAAATCATCAAAATGGCTCTGCCCAACCCTAAGCTATCATGTGACAGCACCAGGTCTTCAAACCTGTGCTTATATATTAACCTGGTGCAAGAGGCAACACCGTGTTACCCAATAGTAAACTATATGAAAATTGCTTTTCATGAATCTTAGTACACTGCTTTCATGCAATAAAGTAGTTGGTATGCTTATGACACACATTCACTTTTCTGATCCATTCACAGAGTAAAGTAAATGTGTAAACATAACCTTTTTCCTTTCTCTTACTGTCCTCAAGCAAGAGACATGCAGAAGTATAGGAATGCTAGGGGTCTTATTTTATATAGTGCTGGAAAGCATTGTTGCTTGTCTGTATTCCCCTTTAGGATTTGTGCATACTTCATTACTGAAGGCATATGCCGTACAGAAATACTGTCTTTAGGTGCTACTACAATTAAAGCTAAACTCTGGTCAGAAATGTTTTCATCCAGATGTGTTCCTTAATAGTCACAAAGGATATACATTCACTTTGTGTGCACCAAATGCCCTTTCAAACCTATAGCTTGTTAAAAGTACTGATGACATCACTGGGCAGTACATTGCCTGTGCAGTGAGTGGATCTGTGGGTGGGACCCAGCAGGTCCTTCCACTACTGGCTGCCTGCAGAATATTACAGAAGGGAGGATAGAAGACCAGTTACCCTGCACAAGGAGAGAGAACAGTAGTGAGTGGTCTTTATTACAGGAAGTTCACACACAGAGGCAAAGTGCAAGAGTTGTTTCATGCTGAGTACCTGCACAGATTCTGAAGAAATACACAAAGGACAGCTAGACTCACGTATCAATATATGTACCCTTTGTCTTCAGAAAACATTTGTTTTGCCCGGAGGCTAAATGCACAGTTAAAAAAAACAGCAATCCAGTCCATGTCTAGCCTTCTCTTTTCACCAGTAAACATAATATATATTTTAAAAAAAACTTAGGGGTATATTTATAAAGGATTCACCACTAAATCTTTTGAGCATTGATCCTTCTGACCTTCAGCCACAATAATAATAGAGTGAATATATACAGGGTGAATGTTTAAGGAAAAAAACAGCTTTTACCCAGCTGGCCAATTAGCTGTCCTGAACATCAGTAATCTACTATTGGGTTTTTACAGAATTAAATGCATTTTTTTTAAAAAACAAATATTATCCTAGATATAACTAGCCTGGCACACCAAACATGCTTGCTGGTATCGCTATAGCAAGGCAGCATTGGGCAGGAGCCTCTTGCCATGATTACACCAGCTTGCATGCCCTTCAGCATTGGGGTAAAGGGTGTTTTGAGAAGAGTTCCCCAGAAAGAGGAACTCCTAACCTAAAGCAATGGTCCCTTGTCACATACCTGCTGGAGGCTGAATTTACTTTTTCCGCCCCTTTGTTGACATACGAGAGCAGAACTGTCATAATAACAACTCTGCTCCCAAATGTCAACGTTGGGGCAGAGCGAGTCGTGGCATCACGGGTCTTGTTCTGCCCCTTTGTTGACATTCAAGAGCAGAACTGTCATATTAACAACTCTGCTCCTGAATGTCAACAAAAGGGCAGAGCTAGTCGTGACATTACGGGACTTCTTCTGCCCTTTGTTGACATTCGAGAGCAGAACTGTCATATTAACAACTATGCTCCCACATGTCAACAAAGGGGCGGAACAAGTCCCGTGACATCCCAACTCAATTCCTTTTGTTAACATTCAGGTCAGAGCCGTCATTTTGCAATCAGTGTTCATTGGGATTGGTCATGTCAGCGGGCATTGGGATTTTTTCTTTCCGCGAGTCGGCGGCCATCGTGATTGACATGGATCGACATCACTGGATGGCGTGATTGACCTTGGGATTACATCGATGGGCATTTTTGGGGGGTTTTTATACAGTACTGCAGACCCCCACATCCACCGGGCTAGGGTTGTGGGGAGGAGGCCTTTGTTCTCAACGACATGGGGACAAGGTGGCTTGCCAGGAGGTCCCCCCCCCCCCAAGCAAACCAGTCTCCCCATGTTGAGGGCATGTGGCTTGCTATGGTGCAGGAGGGGGCACACACTCTGGTAAGGGATTTTAGGGGGGCCCCATGCTTTTTTTTTGCTTTTTTTACTGCAGTTGGGGTCCCCCCTAAAATTCCTACCAGACCTAAAAGGTCTGGTATGAATTGGGGGGGTGGGGGGAAACAAACCCAATTTTTCACAGGCTTACATGTCTACTAAAGAAGTCCAAAGAAAATGTTTATAGTTTAGAGGTACTGTCACTAGAGAGTCCACAATTATGGATATATAGCTACAAATCACACAAAAATAACTTAAAATGCAACTATGAAGATAGGGCTGACCAGGAGAATTATAAATATATGAACCCCGCGATGTGAACATTTTTATTTTTTCATGGGAATGTAGAGACGATTTGTATACTGGTAAAGCTGAAATAATATTTTCTTTTTTATATATATAATAGGAAGATGTATAATGGCTAACTAATATGGTTTAAAGTCCACACAAAAATGCAAAATTTGTAAATCTGCCATAGAGGCAGTGTTGTCAACACCATTATACATCATATACATCATACTAGCTTACTTGGTTTTGCATATATTATCAATTCTGCTGTGCAAATCAATGTATGCACAAACAATTTAATAAACACAAGTGAATTCATCCACCATTATGTTCAATAACAAATTGTAAAAAATCATATTCAAATTGTTGTTGATTAGCAATAAAGGTTGTGATCTTTCTTCAGAGCATAGAGAGTACAATGGGGTTTCTTGGGAGCACCACAAATCACAATTTTAAAGCAGTGCGATAAATTTCCCACTTCCTCTAGATTTAATTGTAGCATCTTTAATTTATCAAACCAGATATTCGAAATATATGATTAACTATTCAGCTGGGATATTCTACAGTCTACTTATCTAATGCTAAAAAATATCAGATCCCTCATAGCAGAACTTCCTGGAGATCTAAAGCCGCCAAAAAGAGCAGGTGTGTAGACCATTGTATATATTTGTACATAAGGAATATCCAATCAATATACCATCTCAGTTGAATGTGTTTGACAGGCTATCACAGAACAGGAGAGGCTGCCTGGAAGTGCAGTCAAGAAATTAGGTAGAATGACCATGTAATGATGTGTAATCCCAATTTTCAAAAAGACAACGAAATGCATTAAATATAATTAAATATAATTTAAAATGTTCTATTTTAGGTAGGTTTATAACCCTCTTTATTTGTCCTGGTGACCTTTGTCATTGGGACAGAAAATGATTGAACATTTAAAATTTGTGTTTTCCTGAACAGTATAAGAGGGAAATCATAAACATAAAAATGCATTGGATGGGCCAATTTCTACAGAACTACAACAGAAAAGGGTGGATCTAAATAAGCTGCTCGATCTGTCTTATCAGAGATATAAAGATATCTCTTCCTGACTTTATAATGAATTTAGTAATACATTTGGTAAGTTTCCAGCTCGATCTATCAGAGACAGATATGTGAGAACTTATATCCCTAAGATTCAGTGTGCTAAGCAAGGAATAGTGAACACTACGGAACAGATAGCATCAGCATTCCATCTTTACTATTCTGATCTCTATAATAACGAGAATCCGTCAAAGGTAAAAGACAAAGGGGAAGGCTATTCTCAACTTAGGAAATATATTGAAAATACATCTCTCTCTCCATTAGATCCTATAAAAATTAGTTGTCTTGATCTGCCCTTTTCAATTCTGGAGATAAATGATATAATAGGAGCTCTTCCAAATGGGAAGAGTCCTAGCCAGGATGGCTACACGGCTCTTTTTTTATAAAGAATTCAAGGCTGACCTTATTCCAATACTTAAAGATATGTATAATATTATTTCAGAGGCTTGCCCTTTTTCTTCGCAGTCACAGGAGGCGTACATAGCTCTGATCCTTAAGAAACAGAAAGATCCAGCACAGTGCGTAAGTTATAGACCAATCTCATTGACCAACACTGACCTCAAGATATATGCTAAAATATTGGCTGCACGCCTTTTGCCACATCTTGCACCAATGATACATCTAGATCAGGTGGGATTTATACCACGGAGAGAGGCACGCGATAATACAATAAAGACCTTATATCTAATCCAATGGGCGCGCACACATAAGACTCCAATGTGCCTATTATCCCTTGACGCAGAAAAGGCATTTGACCGACTTGATTGGTCCTTTCTTGAGGCTTTGCTGATCCAGATTGGTTTGTCACATGCATTCATTGCAAAAATTCTTGCGCTTTATTCCTGTCCGACTGCAAGAATTAGGGTTAATGGCTTACTATCACATCCAGTTTAAATAAATAATAGGACACGTCAGGGATGCCCTCTGTCACCATTATTATATATCTTGGCTATAGAACATCTAGCTAATGCTATTAGGATGAATGAGGACATACAGGGCATAGCGATGGGAGAAAGTATGCATAAGAAATAGAGCTGTTTGGGCGACAGAGTAATTATCGTATAAATGCATCAAAATCTGAATGGATGGATGTTTCGCTTCCTGCATGTGGGAGGGAGGCTAGGAGGCTATTCGGGCTGGCTTCCCATTCAGATGGCGGGAGCGAAGCATTAAATATCTTGGAATGCATTTGGCGCTACGAGAGACAGACATTTTTCAATTAAATTATATGCAATTATTGGTTGAGATGCAGCACAGATTAAATAGTTGGGGCCTGAAAATGCATTTGTGGATAGGAAGGATGGAGCTGATTAAAATGGATATCTTACCCAGATTTATTTATCTATTTTAAACTATCCCAATTCAAATACCAAGATCTTATTTTAGAACCCTGAGGGCAGCTATGATCAAATACGTGTGGGGATCTACTTCACCACGATTAAGACACGATATACTAGTAATGCATAGACAGGATGGGGGAGCAGGTCTTCCACATATGGAGCTGTATTATTGGGCAGCAGTGTTAACCCGCATTACAGACTGGTTTTCTCCTACCAGGAACAAATTGTGGATATCTATTGAACAAGGAGCAACTCCATTAGCACTGACTTCGATCCCATGAATTCGTCCTCAGAAAAGGCTGATTCAGGGGCCTTTATCTCCATTAGTTAGGACACTAATGGGAATCTGGGACAGGACAGTAAAACTATACAATATATCAAGAGTACTTGAAACACAGCGCTAGAGATAAAGTCAACAAAATATGTGTAAATATTCACAGATTGGGTTAAGTGATCAGTGGATATCAATGTATAAATTATGTGTATTCGAAACAGTCATAAAAAGTAAACGAAAAAGATGGTTTGTATCACTATGTGAACAACATAAAGTGTAGCCACATAGATTTTCCGGCAGGGTTGGCCTGCTTAAGATTATTAAAATGGACTGCTATGGAACCAGCTCCTATTATACAAGCAATTTCAGATTATGGTATATATCCCCCCTCTCTAGTGATCCCAGAAGGTGGTTCCTCACGGGGACAGTGGTATGAGTACTTTCAGCTTAAACATTTCATTACTGCCCTTTCGTTACTTAAACCTCTTAGGCGAGAAATTACCTCCTTTGAGGATCTGTGTATGAACCAAAAGGAAAGCAAACATAAACTATCAAAGTTATATCGTATTCTCTTGACTCAAGCATTTGCAGATAGACCGTTTTATGTAAGGGAATGGGAAACAGATTTGGGTTATAGATTATCTCAAGTTGATTGGAAACAATCTTTTTTGTTAACATTTAAGTTGAGTATTTTTTGAGTTATACCCAGGGAATTTTAAGATATTGACAAGATGGTATAGATACCCTACTATACTACATAAGATCTTCCCGAACATATCCGATCAATGTTGGAGATGTGGAGTAGAGAAGGGTACTATGTTACACATTTGGTGGTCTTGTCAAGAGATTCAACCTTTCTGGGAAATGGTTTATAAAATAGGAGCACATCTTATTAGGGTCCAGGGACTTTTTACATCTGAGATCACGTTATTGACTATGGCACTGGGTCCATTTAAAGAAGCCAAGAAAGGCCTATTCCGATTTTTCTTACTTGCTGCAAGAACAGTAATATCTAGATATTGGAGGTCCCAAGATACCCCGCAAATTAAATACTGGGTTAAAGAAATTAACTTTTTAAGAAGGGTGGAAGAGTTAGAAGCGCGATCTCAGGATAGGTACTCACAGTTTATGGTGACATGGAATCCATGGATAAAGCTTGACATTGCTATTTTGTGCTTAATTTTTTGTTGTTGTTGTTGATTTTCACTGGTTTTCTTCCTGTGAGAGTGTCTTAACATGATGTTTATATGGTTATATCCAGAAATAATAAAGAAATATTATACATTATTTCACAATAAAAGCATTGTTTGTGCACAAAAAAAAAAGGAATAGAGGGAAATCCTCTGATGGGACACTTGTTCCAGTATTGTCTAAAAGAGGATTTGCCTTGCTTTGGAGAGATCTCCTTTCTTCTATGGCCAGCTTTACGGCCTGTGTAAAAGGACATTTGTACACCCCAGGGTTGGTTGCCTCCCTGAACAAAAAGCTGCTTAATGTAGTAGCCGGTCAAAAGCTCCTCTGAAAATATGCTGCATTTGCCCATCCACATAACTATTCCAAATTTCTGAATGTGGTCACATGGTCCTCTTCGGTCTGCTCCTGATAGTTGGTGGCCCTTGATGATGCAGAGAGCATAAATACATGGTGTGTGCAGGGTACCATGGTAAGCCCCCTCATTAGGTGAGGTCTAATGCCATATACTCACAATATGTCTTCAAGGTTCAATGATGCTGGCAGTGGAAAGGGGTACTGCAGGGGACAATGATGGAGAGGAGGTGATTTCTGAAACTAAATATGTTTCTTTAAACCTCCAGGAGGAGAAAATATTTAGCCTGCAGTTAGGCTTTGTGCAGCCTGGACTCACCACACTCTTCCTTTCTCCTATATCTTGAAAAATCTCTGCAGGTATAAGCACTTAAGATACTTGAAAGCGCCTGCTGTTCGGGCTATTATGGCCCCTACAAAGTCCAATTATCTGCCACATTGCTTGCATTTATCAGGCAGTTTAAGGCCACCTTTATATAGGTGACTTTGTTCAATGTGTTCTCGCAGATGGTAGATTAGGTATGTATTAGTAAGGGGTCAGAAATAAATGTTTTTTATAGGCAAACTCGTATTTGCCAGGTTGATGGGAGATTTGTTTTACCCTTATCTTGACTAGAACTGTTGAAGTGTTTGAGTTTGAACACTACAAACCATCAATACATTTTAGATACAGAATGTTTTTGGATGGATGTTTTCAGAACTAAAAAAATATGATTTTAAGGAGGTTTTTATTTAATTATTGTTTTTTTTATTACCATTATTGCATCAAAATTTTTATCACTGATTTTGTATGTTTCCAGTAGTACCAAGCCATTTTATCTGTATTGCAGGACAAAATATTTGATTATTCCTAATTTATTTATTTTTATTTTTTTATTTGTTTCTTATTTTTATATTACATCTTTTGTTCTTTTTTATCATACTATATCCTATAAATGGTAAACTGAGACACTGAATTTCTTTTACAAATCATGTTAATATTTTTGCATTTCTTTGCTTGGTCTGAATAAATTAGACACATGAATAATTTATTAGTTGGCACTTATCCTTTAGAGTTATGGGACTTCTACGCATTTTTTTTCATACATTTCTGACAATTTTATTACATTTGGGAAAATTATCTCTTTTTCTAACGTAACGCAATTATTCATATTTGAATTTGCACATAGCAGTAGGCTTTGTTTCAAACAAAGATCACAAGGGTGACTCATAGTGATGTTCTGTCATTGACTTTTGAGAGGTCTAAAAGCCTAAAAGCAAGAGTTTTGACTGTTTAACGGAGCTAACACCATGGGCATTCATTTATTAAAGGGAAATAGGCTGTTCACTTACCAAGGGAATTTCTACTTAGCTAAGTTTCCTTGGTAAGTGACTTCCATTATCTAATCATCAGCTAGAAAAATACTTTTTTTTTACATTTTCCTTGCACATAATGGGGTATACTGTGCAAATTGAAATTTCACCACATTCACCAAGGGAAACTTCCTCTGCCACGTGCAAATGCCCTATCAAAGTGAACAGCCGATTTGCCTTTAATAAATTAATGCCCATGGTGTTAGCTCCTTTAAACAGTCATAGATCAGAAATGTTCTCATCCTTTTAGTTTAGGCCTTCAGACCGCACAAAGGTCAATGACTGAACATCACTATGAGTCACCCTTCTGATCTTTATTTGAAACAAGTTTTGACATGAGTAGAAGCCAGAAAGTTCACCTCATTAGTGTGGCGATGATCTGTCATTGTCCAATTAGTAGCTTAGGGTCAAGTTGGTGACCTGACTGTATTGCTTAACTGCACTTGAGAAAATTGAGGTCATCAACTTGGGTGTACAAAATAGTAGGAGTGTCTGGATCACATGATTAGAAATCTTTGGCAGGTAAAAAGTATATTTGGATATTTGCCTGGTGTTTGGGTTTAAGATAAAAAATCTTTAGTAAATTAGCATATTATCAGTTTTTTTTTGTTGAGCATCTTTATTTTCTGAGCTCTGTTTTATTATGTAAATCGGTTTTCAGCTTTTGAATGCCAATCTTTATTCAAAGCATCTTGCATTTAGGAAGAGTTAACCATTGTTCAGACTAAAGGCTATATCACAGGCTGTGTGTGTGTTATAATCCTTCTTCATAATGAACTGCAGATTTAACTACAATGTACGTGAATAATCAATCTTCATCAAGTGCATAGTTAGCCAGGTCATATACTTGCTTTAATTCTCCTTTTAAAGACTGAAGCCTAAATAAGAAAAGCAGGCAAAAGCAAATATCAGTTCACCTTCACTTGCTACTGAATTGCACGGGTGTAAATTCATCCCCGGACTAAAGCATGCCAGGAGTGTTACACTGAACCTTGCATACGCTTCTCCATGTAACTAAGAAGATTGATGGCAGGCAGAAAAAGTGTTCTTTAAGGGAGATAAGTATATCTGTTCTGCAATGAAAAACATTCCTAACAAGAAAGTTTTGCAAGTAAAACTCCAGACAGATAAAAATGACCCAGACTAAACAAGCTCTACATCATTACTAAATCATCAAAGCTGAACATCCAGGTGAACAGCGAATACACCGTGAACAGCGAATACACAGATAATATGCCTATATTTTTTACCTAAGTAATGGATTTGTGTTTCTGCCCATCCAGTCCTGAGATTTACACAGGATTTTATATGTAAGCGGTGTAAGTACTGTAATTTGACTTGGTATCAGCTTCTTACAATCCCCAGTATGGCAGAGTTCAGACTGTGTAAGGTAGGGACAAAACTTGGAGTCGATCAATTGCACTGAATTGTTCATCAAAGGCACCCTGACAGGAAGAGAGAGAAGACTGACAGAGAGATTGAACCCATCACAGGGGCAGACCTTGAGCGAGACGCCAGTGATGTGGTATAAGCTGCAATAAACTATTCCAGGGGAATGTAGAGTGTGGCCAGCTTTTCTTCTGTTTGTATGGGCTCATATTGGAGCAAGGACACGCTCCCAGCTGCATGCACCCAGCTCATTCTTTCCCTGAGCTGTGGAGGTGTCAAGGCTGGAATAATGGGCCAGGTGTGGAACCCCTTGGCCGGGACGAACAATGTCCAAAAATCGCAGTACAAAAGCATGCGCGCACAGCTTGCGTACCGCGCACACGGCGCGCAACCTGCACAATCGCACTGGCCACACCAGCATCTGATGCCCTGCCAGGGGGAGGAGCTACCCATGCCCGATGCCCGCGCCTGCGAACCTGACAAAGAACGGCCCCCCTGGGTCCCTGACAGGAGGAGCTGTGCGCTTCTATTGCATGTTCTCCTTGATTCTTTATATAATGTTCATGTGTGTATTTTGCTGGTTGCCTGGAGCTCAGCTTTAAACTACATTCCTTGCTGGAGCTCAAGCCTATGACCGGTGACCCAGAAAGTCCACCCAAACATGACAGAGATTTGGGCAGACCTTAAAGTGCTTTGAGACTGCATTTTGGTAAATGAGCTGCTAAAATTCTGGCCTGGACCTGCTGTTCCCCATGCAGTTCCTCTCTCATTGTAGAAAATATAGACGGACAGAAACCCAATTTAACTAATTCCACTGATTTTACAGAACCTCTTGATACATTTTTTATCGCTCTGTTTTTGCTTTAAATTTTCCATGCTGTAAAAAAAAATCAAAAAGAAAAAATGTAAAATCCAGGAGTATATTTCACGAAGCTGGATGGGAAATCATTAAAGCTGACCTTGCATGAAAATGCTTAGACCTCCCCATGTAAAAAAAAACAGAGTAAGAGATAAAACATAAATCAATACTTGGGGTGAAAATTTGAAATATATTTACCTTTCATCCCAGCTTCTGCCCATGACGCCTAAGCATAGGCAATGCCGCTGGGTTTTCAATGAGATCCTGGAAAAGCTTAATTTGAAATTTTAGATCCACAGCTTTCCCAGGATATGGCCAGAAGGCCTGGTGATTCTCACCTAGGTGTCGCTGGCGGTTGTAAGGTAAGTATGTTTTTTATTTTTTCTCCTAATATTTGATTTGATATGATTTTTACAGTCTAAAATATAAACTGACCTTGCAATTTAATATTGTCTGATGTAGGCTGCATCATTAATCATATCAAAAGTAAGGTTATGCATTGTATTCCTAAATGTAGAATATCCTGACCCTCTACAGCATGTGCAGGGTTGTGGCTACAAATTCTCTATTAGACCCTAGAGGCCTTTAAGTGACAATGAAGTGTGGTTGATTGGTGTGGACAACCCTTCCACTATTCTTTCCATCATCCAAGTTAATCGTAATGTACATATTACTGAGATGTAGACAATAAAAATGGGCTTGTATTTGTGAACTTCTGGGAGCTTGTTATTTTGAAATGACAGATTGCTGAAACCTGTCAACTGGCCAGCGACCCATACATGGACCGAGAATTACAATTCTGATATTCCCCAGCTGTTGCTATTGGGCACATCTTAGCATACGGTGTTCTTTGTATGTTTATATAAAAGAAAAAGGAATGCTGCCTGCTGTGTATTAGTCTGAGCTCTGGATAACAGTTTCCACTTTATAACTGGAGTGTCTTCTCTGCTCTGTATATTTTTTTTTTATTGGCTTGGAAGATCTTTGTTGTAACTTGTGGACAGCTTGATCAAGAACGTTTTATGAGTCTGTGTGCAAGATCATAAGTTGGGCCCCCTTTCTCAAAAAAAGAAAAACTGAAGCTTTGGTCACATGCAAGGCTAGAATAAAGGAACACACCCCACATATTTTTGACACGTACTCCGCTTTTTCTCTTCATTCACATTACAGAGTGTTCCCCGGTGTAAATAGTTCTACCACTGTCCAATCACATTGCAAATGTATTCATATCACATCACCAGAATAGAGCAGGAACCAGTAACAGAAGGGGTCTGGTCATAGCCCGCCCCTCACTGTGTGTCAGCATCTGCAGCAAGGACAGAGAGATACTGGAATGGCTGGAGCCATGTGACTCATTTGGGCATCCTCAATGCTTTACTATCTCTTTGTGGAATACTGATGTACAGAAGAAATGGACAGTACACTGAGTGATGCACTGGGGGTTGCCTAGGTGAAAGAGTGACTTCCCAATGTGCATACCAGGGAACTTTTCAAAAACATAATTCCTCAGAATGGGGCCGGAGTAGGGGAGCTGAGTGGTAGATGGGATTAATTCCATGTGGTCATTGCAGTGCAGGAGTAGCCCCACGTATGGGTTAATAACAATTTTTCAAGGAGTTGTTCTATAAAGAAACAATATATATTGGCCTGCTATGATATAAATCCTATAGACAAAGAGGAATAGTCACTTCAATAAAGTGCAGATTGAGTACATTAACAAGAAGCTTCCTATCACAGGATTCAATATTTAAAGTGCAAATGTATCAATTTACTACTTTAGTAAATCATTCTTTCCATGTTTTCCTTAATAAACCCAATGTAGTTCACGTGCCAACCATTCAATGTGGTTTAAAGAGGAAATCAATTCTGTGTTCACTGAAATATGTCCAAAAATATAATATTCATACTGGAGGTCAGCAAGAGATGGAAGTAGCCTTACTTTACAATGTCCAAACCCATCAATAGGGAATCTGAAATGATCTTGTATCAATAAACCATACATGAAACAATGAGTAAAAATACCACATCAAAAAGCCCTTGTATATAGTCTTTGAATTGAAATACCTATAAATCCTCAGCTGCACAGAGCTACAGAGTATAATACTCAATTCCATATGGATCCCAAGCAAATGGCAACTAAAGCCTTCAAATGTCCCGGTAAGTATAACAAAAAAAACCCAGGTATTCATGCTATTCTTATATATGAAATCTGAAAATCTCCTGGAGAATAAGTCCCACCAAACAGGGGATTGTCTCTCCCTCCTATATACGAATTAGAGTTCCACAGGTACAAATAAGACCCTAATATGCCACCGTGATCCATTGGATTGAAGGAAGCCCCAGCATAGTGGTAGAGAGAGTCCAAATCAGAACACTATTCTATCACTATCTTGAGTAATAAAAAAAAAAGTGAAATAGACTTCTCAGTCTGTGCATTCAGGGTTGCATGAGTCATATATTTAGGTAACCTGCATATCACATGGGCAATGATGAATATTCATAAGTTATACAGAATACATATCCCAGGCATTCCCAGTCCTGATGAAGGTCAGAGTAAGGCTGTAACGATACAAAAAATGACCATCCTCATTGAAGAAGCCACACATGCTTGACATATTTGGTTGCCACCAATTGACTTTCTCAAAAGCTGGCATGGGGCATAGGAGTGCGCAGCAGCACAAGCGCACATGACATACATATAAATACACTATATATATATATATATATATATACATGTAAAGGAATTGCAATGCACGTCCCACACAATGCGTGGACCATGAATTAATTGCACAGGACCGTTCAATTAACGCACAGCCTAGTGTATGTCATATACTGCTTATATTTCTACTAGGGATTCACCAAAATTTCGGTCCCGAAACATATCGGCCAAAAATGGTACTTTGGGCAAAATGCAGAAAGTACCATTCTATTGGTAGAAAATGATTCAGCAGTCAGCCATGTCACATGAGCTCTCCTCCGTGCACTGCCTATTCAACCTCCTTTGACAGCAAGTCAAGATGGAGAGTGTTCGTTAATAATTAAGGACATATATATTTACTGTATATTTACTGTGTCCCCAATTATGAATGAACAGGAAGTGCTCTACATCACCTCCTGTTCATTTATGACTATGGGCATAGTAACTCATACTATATCCACAATTTGTGAATGGACAGGAGCATTCAGTATAGACACTTTCTGTTCATTCATAACAGGGGCTGCAGAAAAAGAGATGGAGGATTCTGTGTCCTCCATCTCTTTTTCTATTTCAGAAGGGAAATATCAGGGGTCTGTTTAGAAGGTTAAAAGGTTAGTAAAAAACTAAGTTTCGGTTTCAGATGACAATTTTTTTTATTATCGGTTACTGTCTGAAAATTCAATTTCGGTGCACCTCTAATTTCTACAGTTCTACATGTTCTATGTAATTCATTGCTGTCTGAGGGTAGCTGCAGTCTGCCTTTGTCTGTAGATTGCTGCATGGGTTCAGACTATAGCACTGTATAAAAGCTGGGCCCCTCACCTGTTTCATACTGCCACCCTTGTGCCCCTCACTTGTGTCATATACTGCCACCCATGGGCACCTCACCTGTGTCATGAGCCTGTCCGAGTTGCTCAATGAAGCGCTCCGAGTTGTGGGCGATCTTGCCATCGTACCTCCTGCTTGCCCCCTGAGTCTTCTCGGGCACATTGGGGCTGAACTACTTGTAGGAGAGCGGGGTGAGCTTGGCAGGATTTTGCCTCCTGCTCACCACACCGCCTGGCTCGCAGCCTCACACCACCAGGCTAAGGCACAGAAAGGCCCTGAAAAACAGTAGGATCGAGAGCAGCTGCATGGGGCGTCCAGGCTCCCTTGGGCTGTGGATCTTGGGAGCTCCATCTGCCATCAGCACACCGCCAGCTATGTGTGCACTGGGGTTATTAGGGTGTGCCTAGGCATACACCGTGCAAACACGCCTATGGCGTGAGGCATTAATATGTGTCTTTTTTATCTGCCTAGAGTGTAGCTTTAAAGTGGAACTTTTCTATGGAGAAATGCTGACAGGAAGGCTTTTTATTGTAGAAGAGACAGACTATGTACAGTAACTGTATTAAAATAGGATTCCAGTAAAAAGAAATGTTAGTAAGACTCAATTTGAGTTAACAATATCAGTAAAGAATTTGAAAATGTACCTCTTGTGTGTATATCTATATATATATAAAACCTTGCATATATGGGTATAAGAACTAAAATAATTGGTTTGGGTAATGGCGGTATGGCTGCATTGAGGGAAATGATTTTATTATAAGCATTTATATATCATTAATGCTTTACAATAAGTATAAAAACATTATATATATATTATAGTCTTTCACAGGAGTGAGTTTGGAGGGGTGGCTACTTTACAACATACTCAGGGACCAAGGAGAACAAAAGTAGCCACCCTCCAGAAGGAAGGACTGTGTCAGCACCAATTCAGAGATGATTTGAGGATCTACAGCTGAGTGATACACAAATAAGTTAAATTGTTGTTAAAGGCTAAGGTACTTGAAAGCATTTTTAAGATATAACTCCTGAGTTTAGTGTCACTTTAACATCATGTCTCCTTTCACCTCCATGCCAATGCACCCTCTGCCCTGCTCTTGCCATGACACCTGAACCCCATCCTCACCCCTTGTACCCCCACAGCACCTGTGCATAACACCCCCTCACTTTCATCATTGCATCTGAGCATCCCCTACCCCCACTACTGTGCCTGACACCACCACCACACCTGCATGCTCCCCCGATGTCACCACCATGCTTGAACTCCATCACCCCACACTCTCACAACTGTGTCTGTCGCCATCCTAACCCCCGCATCCCCATCCTTGCACACTTTTGCTAGTACTATGCAACGAAGGAAGAGCTATTTCTTGCCTCCTTTTGAAATGGCTTTTGCATGGGTTGCATAGTTCCAGGTCAATGACTCAGAAAGTACTGGACCAAATGGATCAGGATGGAAGGCCGGAAGCTAATATTTTCAGAAGAAGAGCAATGGCAACCCTATAATTCCTCAACTCAGTGCAGGTTTCCTTTAAGATGCTCATCAGAATTGAAAGTGGTACATCAGACAGCTGCCAATACCAAACAATAAAATCATTTGTCTCTGCTTAAACTGTTCTCCCTTGAGTTTTTCTTTAAAATCTTTTGTATTTGACTACTCCAGCACAACCTGCCAGCTAAACAGATTAAACGTCTTGGTCAGCTATATGCATTCTGCTGAATTAGAGCTTACGCCAGTAAGCAAAATGTTACTTTGAAAATATCATTTAAATGTTGTTCTGTTTCTACCGACTTTCAGTGCTTAGGGAATCTCATAGGTTTAAATCATCAACAAATGGAGGTGTTTTTCCCAGAGGTGCACGACTGACGATAATGGGAAAATCTTTAGCACTGGATAGATATTTGTCCATTTTTACCTGTCATGATATATACCTTAATTGTATGGTTGCTTGGGGATAAACACAGGCATGTGAATTATACAAGAGTTGTGAGCTCAGCATCAGTGACAGGAGTGATATATTAGCTCCTACGTTTACTGCTTCCTACATAAACACAAAATAAATTAGTAAGTATTTGGGGACTTACCTGACAGGTAATTTATCACATTTAGTATATGGGTTCAACATGAATTTAAAGATGGCCTAAAAACTAGGTCACGGGATATAGATGATATACAGTATCCATAGACAGATATACTGAACCTTATATAATAACGCTCAGATGCAAACACTGGTGTATTTTTCATGCGCAGATACTGAAATCATATTTGCACAGTATTTGCTATGAGCCCACACTGGTGCAAGCCACACTAGATATTAAATATAGTAAATATTAGGGATGCACCGATACCGAGTATTTGGGTGAGTACTCGTACTTACCCAAATGTTTCAAAACATACCTGTAATACCAGAACTTCCGGTCAGAGGGAGATTTTCTCTGACCGACAGTGCCGCGAGGGAACATGGAGCCGGCTTCCTGGCCAGGAAGCTTGGGCAATGGGTATTGACCCCCCGCCCGGCTTCCTGAGTGGCTGAGATTCCGGCTAAATGCTCCCGGAATTACCAGTACCGGTATTCGTTATCAACGAGTACCAAAAGATAAATATCGGTACTCGCATTTGATACCAAAAAAACGGTATTGGTGCATCCCTGTTTAATATTCTAGGAAGTGTGGAGTGTATGGAGTGTTATGCTCCTATCTCCGAAAGTACACCAACTAAGTGGAGGTGTGCCCAAAATAAAAAATGTGACCTGACTGCTGTTAGAGATTTTACATGTGCATCTCATGTAGCCTGATAAAGTGCATAGTGATATAATTAACCCATTGGTACTAGCCCTTTGAGGGGTTCTAATTGGTTGGTGCCAGAGGTGGGCTTCCTGATTATGTAATTGGCTGTCACTTGATCAGAAGCCCATCCCACAAGCTTCTGATCTTAAACGGTGACCACTTTGCTGGGAGTGCACACAGAACAGCGGGCTGGCTGAATGCATATATGCGTACAACTGGCGTTAGAGCACATATATACCATTTTTTTATTTGCATGTTTATTAGAAAAGAAAGCACAAAAGTATAATTATTCAGAAGCTCAGTATGTACAGCAAACTGGGGCTGCACTGTAATACTGAACATCAGGATACTATTTGCTAGATACGTTCAGAGATCATGTTCGCTATGGTGTGCATATTCATGGGCTGATGTGAGCCTGCAGTGAAAAATAGCATATTGGTTTATCCCTTCTCTTGTTCTTTCCTTTAAGCCTATGGTGTGCACATTATCTATCTAACTGTGTGTCTGTCTATCTATCTGATCAATCACTTTTGGTTAAAGCCCATCTCTGGGCAAACAAAAATCTACCCTTACAGTAGGGCTACCCCTGCACTGCAAAGATTAAGTGTTCTTTTTTTATGTAGGGGGCTAGAGTAAAGCGGACTTATTTACCTGATCCCTGCTCCCTCTGGGCTGTTGGACTGGTCCCTGCAGCCTCTTCTCCCCTTCAGTTTGGTTGTCTAAGGACAGCTGACATCATCACATATAATGCAGGTTCCATAGGGGGGGGGGGGGGGGAAAACAAACTACAGGAAGGTTATCTTGCACAATCATGCAGAATCTGCTTCCCCATATTTTTATGAGTCCATAATGCTAAAACTGATATTACACTTTTTTTTTAAGAAGAGGAGGTCCACACTTACATAATCTTAATATCCTTTTTTTTAAAGATCTATTTCCTCCTCCAGCCAGTTCCCAAACTGTTGGCCTCCACTGACTCTTTGTGGGTGTCTCTGTCAGCTAGCCAGCTGCATTCCTAGCTGGAACCTGTGCCCAGCAGTGTGCGTGCATAAAACACATACAGCGCCCAGGCAAGCCACGCACCTACTCTCTCCACCGCTCTCCTCCCAACAAATTACCTGATGACAACAGGAGCCTATGGCTCCACTGCCCTCGGTAGCCTGCACTCAGTAGCCTCTTCCCCAACCCAGAAGTTCAGGGACCAGCGCAACCTTCCTGCACCCAGTGGCAGTGACAACGGACACTAGGTACGTTTTTGGGGACAGGGGGGCATGGAAGTTACTGGGTCTTTTTTACCTTAATGCAGAGAATACATTTTAGATTAAAAAAAACACCTATCATTTAGTACCACTGTAATGTACTCTAATAGATAGAGATGGGGCCATCATGAGAGTATAGGGAGTATAATCACGAATCTGGGGGGAATATTGTAAATAACTCTCCTGTATATACTGTATATTTCACTATTACATTTTCCTTTTGTTGTGGTGTTTATCTTTCCTGTCACGTTTCAGAGACCTACTAGTAGATTAATTAACTTGTGACTACATTCGTGACTGTGTTCGTATGAATAAGGAGACTGAAAATAGATTGCATAATCCTTTGGGTTTAAGTTGATGTACCTGAATAAGCAAGATGTTCTTATTACTAAACATGGTGTAGTATATGGGCTTTATTCAAATATGGAAGGACTAGGAGAATACCAACAACAACAAAACAATTTATTTAAAAAAAACTCTCACATTACCCACTTTAGTCTATGACAGGGGTAGACAACCTTTGCGCTCCACCTGTGATGAAACTACAAATTCCATAATGCCTCTGGGAGTCATCCCTATGGCTGTCAGAGTCTTGTGATGCCTCATGTTGAGTTCCACAACAGCTGGAGATATGAGGTTGCCTACTCCTTCTCTATGCTGTGTATCTAGTGTAAGTGTGTTTCCCTATCCCTTTAAATGCTAAAATATTCTGACTCACTCTGAATTGGCAAACAAAAAATTGTCCTAACTGCAGCAGAAAGCTGAGCAACACAATTTTCTTTCTTTACAGACGTAAGCACCAATTGGACTACATTTTGTTTGCTAAGACACTTTGCATCATAAACAGTTGCCATGTTTTTTCTTTTAAAAATGTTTACTTTTACCTTTTTCACGCTTTTTTTGCATCTTAGTCCTACTGACCCCCTTCAGCTTCATTGTAGTTATTTCCTGTCTACATTCATTCGCTCAAGCGGTAGCTGCACAGGCAAGCTTCCTGATGGAGAACAAAGGAACATGCCCATGCTTGAAGTGGAAGTTCACCCTAGAATTACTCTATAAACATGAAACAGCCTTTATAAATGTTATAAATGCATAGCACCATGTTGACCTCTGGTTGTCTGTCAGTCAACACTGGAAACTACCGGTCGTGCAACTCATGGTGTGGCTCAACCCCCCATCTACATCATTGACAGCATCAGGGCGCAGAGGAAGTAATTCTCAGTCAGGCTTTGCAATCATAAGTCACAGAGAGCATGGCGGGGGGGAGAGGGACACCATGAGTTGGATTGTGTTGCTGGTAAATAGGTGGTAGTTTCCAAAGCTGATGGCTGGACAACCAAAGCACAGACATAAGCCAAACATGGCGCTCCAGTTGTCCAGCAATCAGCATTAGAAACTGCCAGTGACACCATGCAAATCATGGCAGCACAAATTGTGTGCGTCCGTGAAACTACAGAATTCTGTACCCCAAAATTTCCATACGCGGCGCTTTAAAAGCCCCTACAGGTCATCAGTTCAGAGATACACCTAAATATTGGCCCTAGAATGATTGCTCTCAGCAATACCCAACATTTGTAGCGCAATCGTTGTTTTCGTACGTACGTCCAAAAGACCCCTAGTATCACCTTTACACTCCAAATAAGCTATTTAAGTGCAGATCGCACTTCAGTAGCTTATTGCTGGGCTTCAGGGGCCCAGCATTGACAGCTCAGGGACCGGAAGTGATGCAATATGCGTCACTCTCGGTCCCATAGAATAGTGCTTGCAGCATTTTTGGAGATCGCACCGGACCAGAACCCAGGCACTAATGCGATTGCACTGCGGGCGGGGCTGCGGTGCCATTGACTTCAATGCCCCCTCCCACCCCTGAATGCAGGGAGCCGGCCGGCTTGTGTTCCAATGCGTTCCAGAGGCCGAACACTCTGAAATGTAGACTTTGTGGTGTGAACTGGCTCTCTCTCTTGGCTATCTCTTCTTTCTCTCGCTCTCTCCCATGTCTCTCTCTCTGCTGTCTCTTCACTCTGCTGTCTATTCTTTCTATCTGCGGTCTCTTCTCTCTGCTCTCTCTTCTCTCTCCTGGCTGTCTTTCCTTACCTGCACTGCAGAAGCTTCCCAGGTCTCCTCTAAGGTGCAGTGTCCTGTCCTCCCGCGGTGCTCGTGTGGCCGAATGTGCAGACTGGAAGAGGTGTCCCGCCCCTTCCTGTCTGCAGCGTCTGACGCATTCAGCCACGCGAGCACCTCGGGAGGGAGCTCAGGTAAGTGAGCCTATCGTGATCTACCAGTGTTCGCTTTGCAATCGACTGGTAGATCGCATTCGACCTAATGGGCACCCCTGCTCTAGATGCTAAGAAAGGCTTATAATGTGAAGTGGGAAATCTTATTTGAAAAGAGGTGGCTCTGATGTGAAAGGAGGATACTAGTTTGAGGGGAGCTCTGATGTGAAAGGAGGGGGCTCTTGAAGTGAAGGGGGCTCCTAATCTAAAGGGGGATTCTGATGTGAAAGGAATAATTCTGCTGTGAAAGGAAGGGTCTGGTGTGAAAGGAAGACTTCTGATGTAAAAGGGGGACTCTGATGTTAAAGGGGGACTCTGATGTTAAAGGGGGACTTATCTGGTATAAAGTTCTGGTATGAGTTTTGGAGGGGCCCCATGTTGTAGTTTACATTTACTTTTTTTTTACATTTTAGACTGCGGTCCCATGATTGGAAAGAAGTTGACAGACACTAATCTATCTAACTATCTATTTCTATGACTTAAACTATATTTCCGCTTTTGCAGTCAGATTTAGGAAACTCCCAGGTTATGTGTGTTATGTGTTCCCATTTACATATACCTAAAAGTGATTTTTTTTTTACATTTTCTAGAGGCTAAAATGTCTCTAAACTTTTAGATGTTTCTTTGAAGCAGGCCTTTGACAGACTGCAAGCTACTCTGAACAATTTCAAGTGAGTCTGTCTCCAGGGACAGAGTGAGTTTCCCCTTTATTAACGTTCAATGCTGAAGCCAAGCTTCTAGATCTTTAACCCTTTGTTAGAACAATGAATGAATGAATGAATTCTAGGCTACAATGGATAATGAGCTACAGTACAGACAGGATTAATTATGGTAAAAGTTAACTCCCCCAGCTCCATTGCATACTAAAATAAATTTTTTGAGTAAAACATAAGCAACAATTTTAAAATAGTTTTTGCAATGTAAAAGGGAACATGTAACAAATATAAAATAGCTGTTATTCCAAGTTGGCTTCAAAAGTATAAATATACTTTAAATTCTACTTTACGTTTGTCGAAACAGCCCAGTGTAAGTAATTGGATTCTGCTGTGATGCTCAAATAGATTTTGTTTAATTACTGGGTAATGTTACAAAGAAAATTAGGCAGAATATTGAATGACCATTCTTTATTTACATTTTTATATATGGAAGTTGCTGTCTAAAATCAAGTGATTATAGTGTCTGTGTAAGTGGCCACAAACTGCAGGACAAATTAACAGAAAGTAATGAACAGAAGAATTAATGAAGCTGGATTATTCTGAGCCGAAATCTCTCTGAAAGACCAAATTAAACCCTTGTGTGGGGAAGCGATTGTAGAAAGCTGGTCAAGCAGTGATCAAAGCTCATGTGTACACATATCCAAGAGCTGTGGTGTCAGTAAACATATATGCAACTTCCTAGAGCTGAGCTGTCAATGACTATATCCCCAGCTCATGTTCTTTATACATAATCTAGACAGTCTAATTATAAAGTGTTAGTATGTATATCTTCAACTTTACTTAAAGGCTAAGTTTATCTTTTAGACCATGTCTCATGATACACCCATATTCAGGA
>NW_017307041.1:531208-558778 GCF_000935625.1 Nanorana parkeri
ACAAGCCATGTCTGCCACTATGGCAGAGGGGCAGTTCTATATAGCATACAAGTGGGATGATGTCACCATACATGCAGTCCTTTAATTTTTCTTCCCGTCCGTGTTACTGAATGTCTATACAGAATCCTAGAGTTTTCACTTTTGAGATTAGAGCCCCTCCAATGCCTTTGGACCCTGTCTATACCATGAAAAATTAGACCCTTTGGGTCACTATTATGGACCTCTTTAAAATGGCATGATACACTATGGTGTCTATAGCCCTTCTTAATATTATGAACATGTTCCTTTATCTTTTGTTAGAGTTGGAGTTACATGTTAGATTGGGCGGCCTACAGGCAAAGAGTCTCGTTTTTCTTCCCATACATTGGTAACCACATGGGCACGCCAATACATAAGTCACATGGGTAGTTTAACATGTGATACATTTCCTGATATTATACCAGTTACCAGTTGTTCTTGAACTACAGCAAGTTTTCTTCTTCCCTTCAGTTGTGAGTGTATTTTAAATGTTTAATTTTAATAAAGTATTTAACAATGTTATGCTATGGGAGCTCTTGATATTATCTTTGAGTGAATACCGCATAACGTGGACACTTATTGATGATTGCGACTTGGAGAGATCTGGCGCAGAGGACACTGAATTGAACGCTGTTTGACCATGTTTTAACGATGGTCCACACTATTTGGTGAGTTAATTGAATTTGGAAGGAGCACTGTGTGAAGGGGATCTGAGGAGCACTTTTTTGGAGTATACTTTGGCACTGTCTGTTGGAGCTGCTATGTACTGACACTTTACAGCAGTCAAGAGCATTGATCGGCCCTACCTGGCACTTATATATTAATTATGTGCATTAGATAGCACATTTGTTGTATTATTCTGAATATCGACTGACACATTTCGACATTTTTAAGGTCTAGGGCACGGGGAAATGTGCATGTCTTGCAGAAATATACTGCATGTTTTTTTTTCTTAATTTTGCCTCGACATTCTGTATGTTTCTGATGTTTTTTTGGTATTTGCTACTGTAACATAGGATTACAAATTATTGATGATAACTGTCATGGCAGCGCATAAACATGTAGCTGGCATTCATAAGACATGTGCGGATTGTAGCTATATTGATACCAGCTGGTATCACCAGCCAGTATTAGAGGGAGTATATGATTTTTTTTTATTATTTAATAAAATAGCTAAAAAATAAAACCTAAAAATATTCTAGATCTGAGAATAATTGGAACAGTCCTATTCGGCTCAGATCTGAGCTTGAGTGTATTGATTCTCTCATTATAATGCAGCTCACGTTCCTTACATATAGCTTTGTTCTAAGGTGTCATTGACTGTATATAAAAATCATGTTCCTTTACACATCCATTTCATGTAATAAGGCAGTGTAAGGAGCCATGAATGATGATGTACAAGTGCAGCAGCTATCAGATTTAATGTGCCGTATTAGTAAAAGGCCCTGGCATGTTGGTTGTTCCGTATTATTGCATTTTGCACTATGTCTAATTTAAAAAAATAGACAAGATGTTTCCTATAATTTAATATTTCTCATCCTGTAAAAATAAACTTTAGGCAACATAAATGTAGAAATATGTTTGCCACTCACATGACCATTACACTGGGTCACTCTGTTGGCTGATCATGTGCCAGAAGCTGAGCAGGGGCTTTTTTTATACCCCAACCGACAGTAATTCAAAAAGAGAGAAAGCTGGTGGGTTTTAAGGCAATTAAGCCCAATTTTAAGGTAGGAGGTCCCATTCGGGGGCTTTGTGACGGTTTGTCTGGAACAATAAAGTTGCACCTGCCGGCAGCCTTTTCTCCTGTCGATCAGGAGACATAAAGTCAGGCAAACACCAGCCTTCTCTGACTGTATGTAGGCATGGACATTTTGTCAGCTCTTCTCCTTCAGAACCTGAATATTTGGATAAACCCACTAAAATTATGACTACACTGAGTAAATACTTATGTTAAAGACCCATGAGTTTGTATACCATTTTTTTTAACTTCTGTTTTTTTTTCTGTTTATGTTAGAAGAAGTATCTCCTCTCAGCACATCCCAAAAAATAATTGTTAAACCTATTGATTTGGATACCAAATAATGATTGTTAAACCCAACTGGTATTCTTAGCCGCAGACTCTACCCTTTGTACTGTGCATACCTTGAACACTAAAATCTGCTTTAGAGAGATGTATGTCTTGATCCTCATATTGTATTAATTCTGCTTATGTAACACCTTTGTTTGAAAACAAGAGAACCACTCACATTGCTGTTTACCATTCACCCAACTGCCAAATAGCCAGGGATATCAGCATCTCTTTCAAACGTATACCCATGTCCATGACAAAGTCAGAATTTCAAAAACTGTTGCCGCCAGGGAGACTAGCTCTTACATCAACTGTGTTAGCAGCAACTCACAGCTCTCGGACCTCTGGTGGCACCATTTCCAAAGTACAACAAATAAATGGGTCCATGGTCCTTGCTGCTCAGTTGGAGGTTTATTCACCTAATACAAGGCATTATTAACCACATATCAACAAGAAAATTCTTAACGCATTTTACACCAGAAATGCTTACTGATAAGGTCAATTATGAGCATGAGCGTACCTCATGAGTGCTTCTAGTGTGAAATTCGTTAAGGCTTTTCTTGTTGATGTGTGGCTGTTAGTGCCTTTTATTTGGTCAATATACCTCAGAAATAGCAAAAAGCCTCATAGATCCATCCATGAGAAAGTAGTTGGTTTTCTTTGTCAACTGTAAGTCTAGAGCTTGTCACACATGTATGAAGATCACACAACCATATCAGTGCACTGCAGGGTACCATCACTGGCTTTGCTAGCAAGTGAAAATAATAGATTACCACAGATAAGCCAATACTCTGATATTGTGTTTTTTTGTAGTTGGATCTCGTTGAGGCATAGTAGTGGATCTTTAGGCCCCATTCACACTAAGTGACATATCTTTTGGAACGGATCCGCGTGGCCAGGATAGTGCGACTTTCGGGGCGACGTTCCAGCGGCGATCCAGCGATGGTAGTGCGACCTTCACCGTCGGGCTGCATTAAAAAATCGCTCAAAATCCACCAAAAAAATGTGATTTGCAACCGCGACGAGCTACACGGAGCTGTACATGAAGACAGCTCCATTGAAAATCATTGGCCGGCGACTTCTCGCGATATCACGCTGCAAAAATGTGCGAAATCGTGCGGCAATCCGCTCAGTGTGAATGTGGCCTTAGTCAACACTTAAGCAGTTGAGTTACTGCCATGTTCTAGTTTAGTTTGAAGTGGTATATCAACTGTCATAGCCCTATTGTGTGTCTCCAGCAGTTTGCAAGCTGTTAGCCTGTAGTGACATTTTTATCACAGTTTGGTTGCAAGGGCAATAAAGTCTGTATTGTCATTTAGGTGAGTTTCTGTTATCCACAGTATGGTCTGCAGCATTTGTTAGAAAACCTTGAAACTAAAAACTGAAGCAGTATACTCCATGTGGTCATTCCAGGAGCCAACGTGTTTGGTTAAGCAGATGCCAATCAGTTCCAATTTTGTAGACATCAAGACTAGGCAAAGTTACTCAGGCTGCCAGGAAATTTACATAATGGACATCTTCAAGTGTTTCTTCTGAAACAACATTAGAAAAAATGTTGGAGTTATCACCAAACTGAGTGGGTATATATGTCTTGAAGAAATGCCCACAGCTGTGAATAGGCTTGCTAGTAAGCCTGCGATGAAACATCAGTCAGAATTTCTGTGACAGTGGAAAATGTATAGTCATCTTATAGTTTGGGAGAATTGAAGCGTTACATAGCTACATAGTATTTGATGTTGAATAAAAACACAGGTCCATCGAGTTCAACCTTTGTCACTGTTTGTGTATATGTGTCTGTATACGAGTCTGTGTGTGTGTTCCAGGCATTAAGAGGACCTTACCACTGTATGTTATGGTCTCTGAGGAAGGTATCTAAATGATTTTTGAATGATTCAATACTCTCTGCTGATGCCACTGCTTGTGGAAGAGAGTTCCACAATTTTACCGCTCTAATTGAAAAGAAGCCCCTATGACTCTTGTGGTCAAATCTCTTTTCCTCCAGTTTTAGGTGGTGGCCTCTAATCTTCTTTAGGGAGTTTACAGTAAAAACTCTATTACTGATATTATTATCACCATTAAACAATTTGTACATCAAAATCATGTTCCCTCTTAATCGCCTCACTTCTAGAGTGAACAAATCTACATTTAGCAACCTTGTCTCAAAGCTTTGGTCTTCCAACTTAATTAGTTATGTTGCCTTACTCTGTACCCTCTCCAGCTCCAGGACATCCTTTCTGTGGATTGGTGACCAAAATTGAAGTGCATACTCAAGATGAGGCCATACCAGCGATCTATAAAGTGGCAACATTATTGCTTTGTCTCTACAGTACAAAGCAATCATTTTACCACTTTATAGATTGCTGGTTCGGCCTCATCTTGATTGTGTGGTACATTACCGTAGCAAGTTGATAGAGATCAAAGACTATATGAGTTTCAACACTGAAACACCCCAGTAATGTTTCAGAACTGTGAAGACATAATTAACTGGTTGAGGAACAATGAAGAAACTACTGGAGCCTGTGTTGTAAAGCACTACAGACATTTAAAAATGGAGCTGTGTAAATGGACGCTCCCTAAAGAGAAGCTGTCACTTTGCCCATTCTTGTAAGAGCGCCACCCTTTCCCCACCCATTGAAACTCAACTACGCTGCATTCACCCACTTCTCCATTGCTCTGTTTGAGGCCTTGTTGGTGTTTGAAGACATGAAGGGGAATATCTCCCAGGAAAACTCCCAGGATGTAGTGTTCAGGCCTGAGCAGTCAATCACAAGGCCAGAACACAGTCACGTGAAGGAGGTGGTGTTGGAGCTTAACTCTGTGTAAGCTCCAACACCAATCGACAGGAAGCTTACACAGGTTTTAGATAGGGATGCACCGATACCGATATCGGTATCGGTGCCAATGCCGAGTATTTGGGAGAGTACTGGTACTCGCCCAAATGCTCCGATGCCTAGCCAGATACTTCTGGTATCAGGAAGCCGGGCAGCGATTCATTACACGCTGGCCTGCTTCCTGATTGGCCGGGATGCCGGCTCCATGCTCTCTCGTCACTTGTGACAAGAGAGCATGGAGCCAGCTTCCCGAGGAATCAGGAGGCCGGGCAGCGTGTAATGACGCACTGCCCGGCTTTCTGATTGGTCGGGATGCCGCTTTATGCTCCTTCGTCACAGCTATACTGCCATGACGAGGGTGCATAGAGGCGGCTTCCCGGCCAATCAGGAAGCCAGGCGCTGCCTCATTAGACAGCGCCCGGCTTCCTGATTGGCCAGAAAGCCCGCTCCATGCTTTCTCATCACCTATTGATGAGAAGCATGGGGACAGTTTCCCTGGTAATTGGGAAGCTGGATGGCAAGTCTTTACACGCTGCCCGGCTAATCAGGAAGCCAGGTGGCGAGTCATTACACGCCCCCTGGCTTCCTAAATGGGACTTCCGGTACTCGGTACCAGCGAGTACCGGAAAAAATATCGGTATCGGTGCATCCCTTGTTTTGGACTCCCGGTTCTGAAGGTGTAGGAGTTAGGGTGCAAGGGGAAGGTGAGTATCAGTGAATGAGGAGTTGTTCTACAAGATTACCTGTCTCTTGGCTCTAAATCTCTTTAAACCTCAAAGTTTAACATTTGTTTTATTCTGAATGCATACCAAAAGCAGTTTGAAGATTATTCATTTCACTTTGGGAATTTAAACAGTCATATTGATATTTCAGTACGCTGGCAAATCTCTTTAATCTTTGAGAGAGACTTTCAGCCCATTGAAGTAGTCCTTGTTTCACAACAAGGGAAGTAGGGTTTAAGAAACGTCTCTTAACCTCCCTGGCGGTAATCCCGAGTCTGGCTCGGGTTGAATTTTTAATGCTAGGAGCATATTTCAACGTTTGCAGTCCAATTCAAGAAAGCCCAGCTATATGTTTGTTATGTGTTCTCATTCACACAATATACCTAAAAATCATTTTAAAAATATTTCTTACCTTTCTAGTTGTTTCATTGGAGCAGGATTATACACGGGACTGCAAGCTATTCAGAACAATTTCAAAGTGCAATTAAAGGGACAAACTGAGGGAAAGTGTATTAACCTACAATGCATCAACCAAGCCTTTATATCATTAACCCTTTGTTAGGACAGGTGGTGTTTAAATCTAGTTGACGACTGAGAATACGATCTGCCAGCACAATATGGACATGTTTAATTATGGTAAACATACCTCCACAGCCCCCTTCTTAACATTACATAGAAGGGGAGGCTAGGTAGGTTTTTAAGTAAGTAAAAAGTTAAGCAGCATTTTCTTTTTCATGTCATGCTATGTGAATGGGAACATGTAACAAATATAAAGTAGGTGTTATCCCAATTCAGTTGCAGAAGTGGAAATACACCATATGTCCTACTCCCCTGACTACTATATGCAATGCCTCAACTGAACATCATTGGCCAAAATCTGGCTGGCTATCTGGCTATCTACGATCCATGTTAATGGGCAAGTCCCCCTACCCTAGTGAATTTCACTTGCAAATGGCGAGCACTTATTGGTCAGTGTGATCACCTGACCGCTCTGACCATTGAGAATAGCTTCTTAGCAAGAAGCACTTCTCATTGGTCAGCGCGGTCAGAAGCGTTTCTCATTGGTCAGCGCGGTCAAGTGACCTTGCTGACCAATGTGTGGTCGCCATTTGCGAAAACAATTCAAAATACAAAGCACAGGGCTGCGCTACATGGCAGTAGCGGGTATGGATAGTACACCGACACCGGCAGAGGGGAAGGAGCATTTCTCCGAAGGGTAAGTATAGTGGGGGGAGGGGGCTAGATCGGATGGGGTAATTCCATTTTCCCAAATTCACCTGGGAAAGTGGAATTACCCTTTAAAGGGAAACGATGAGGTTTCTGGTGAGTTTAGGGCTGACAGACTTTAGTTCACTGCAAATGGGTTTTGCATTCCAATACAAGTCTCTAGGAGTGCAAAACCTGCTTGAAGCAGGTCAAGTGCAAGCCAGAAGTAGGTCAGTGGGTCAAATATATCTGTCAATGAATTCTGAATAAACTCAGAAGCATCTGATGTTCAACTAATGCCATCAACACAAGCTTCAAGCCCGTCAACGCAGGTCTTTATATATTTTAGCAAACTACTGTGAAGACATTAATTACTATGTCTCCCGAGTACGATTACGGGGTTACAGATATTGATTTTACATGTGCTCCTCTGTGATATAAATAGGGAATAACCACAGATTTGCATTCAAATGTAACATAAAAATTTACATATTTTATATACATACTCAACTGATTACTATTATTGTTATTCATGTTTGGTTTTTACTCCCTCATTCATCTCATATGTATTGTTCTTAATCCTCTGCAGTTCATTTCTGATAACTACCCCATCCTGTGTTTCTTTTGTGTATAGTTCGCATTTGTATTTGCAGCCGTCATAGACAAGTGGCCATTTATTGTTGTCATGGTAACAATGTGCTTACAGCTTTTTCTGCAATCGAGCAGGAGGTAGGGATTGGCTTTGTAGGTATTTGATCATTTCAACTGCAGCGTGCTGCGGTCTTACATGATGTTTAGTGTGTGTCACTAAATAATTAGCAGACTTCCGTGTTGCCCATGAGGTTATTACTTTCCGTGGAAGGAAACCCAGAGTTCAATTGCATTACGGTATCAAGAATATAAGGTAACTGAAGTATTAACCAAAATTCCCTGACCTACCTAATCTTTACAATATGCTACAAATTAAGTATGTTATAACACGTCAACTGCAGATGTAGATGTTTTAGTTGCCGACATATTTAGAGGCAGACAACCCTTCCACCTTGCAGCACAGGCATTGTGCCGGGTCTAGCCATAGTCTTTCCCTAGTTTAGCACATGTGCCTGGGACAGCCATTTGTCTGTATCACTAGACCTGGCACATCCAAACTAAATGGTGCTCCAAGAATGAAAGGCTACTCATCTGCTGTGTTAAATCATATGTATGTATGCGCCTATATTTTCTATTAGGTAGTGTTCTCTTGTCTTTTTGTAATAATATCTATTTACTTCTCTATAACTAGCGACATTTATTTGACAAGCAGGAAAATTCAAGCTTATACCCAGTGTAGGATCACATGCTTTAACATGTATATCTTTGACTTCCTTCGTTTCCTCCTTTATTTCTTCTTAGTTACTGTTCTGTCTCAACTGCCTCTTTATTCAATTACATACCCCATAGATCTTTATCTGTCTGGACAGAAAGGCCACCTACTGATTCAGCAGCATCCACAGACAGCTTAGTTCTCCAGTAAAACACAGAAGTGGAATCCAGTTTTACTTCACAAAGTATATTACAGATTATTTTTGAAGACAGTTTTTTATATTATAAGAAGATAATGAAATGTGTCTGCATGAACATAAAATATCTGGAGAACATGAGAGAAGCAGGGTAGGTCTAACTAGGATGGTACCAACTAGTATAAAGCAAAAGGGGAAGCAAAGAATGTACCAAATTCACACAATAAACAAGTTGTAGTGGTGCAGATATACCACTAGATATCAGTAGACACCTAAATATTAATAACATTATACAATACAAGAAAATACAGAAAGGCCTGTCCATTCAGAACTTTTTTTATGCCCTTACCCCTCCACTCCCCTTTATGGAGCCTTGCTGTTTTTGCTGCATACCCAGTAATGTAAAATAATGTAAAAAGTAATGTAACCTGCAGTGTAAGGAAATCAAAGTGCCCATATGTTGCATGCAAGAGACAGGCACATCTAAGACTCATCTCATATTAGTCCATAACTAGAATATCAGTTTAAATGGGGTTACTCTGTAATCCCTGGTGCCCATGATTTGTCTCTGTGGTATCTATGTTCTACCCCACACTGTGCTGGAGCATAACGAGAAATGATTCACAACCAAGCATGTGCGATTAAGGATTTTCCTAGATTAATTATCTGTGGTGTAGTGAGGATTAAGAGTTTGTTCACACCAGCCTGCAGTTGTTTTAGCATCTGTTGTGTGGTGGGGCGAGGTACGGTACCTTGCATTATTACAACACAAGGCACTGTTGGTTTTTTTTTGTTAATATAATTGAAATGCCACAAAAGTACATTCCACTTAGTTCTATATGCCATAAATGTGCTGCTGTTGGGTGAGGTGTGGCGCATTACAACAAAATGTAGCATACCTGCAGTTGTATGCCAAGCACTGCAACCCACCTCAGGGCAGGGTAGTAGTTTGAACAGGGAACACCATTTTTTTTTTTTGGTGTGCCCTGGTCACACCATAATGCTGCCCTGGCATTGAGTATGTGCTGTCTTGTGCAGAGCAAACACAGCTTAAATGAACTAGTATAAGTGAGCCCTTACTGTAGGTGTAAATAGTGGTGGATGGCAAAAGGAAGGAAGGTTTGGAGTCATAATGAGGGATGAGCTTTGGGGTTGGGTCGACCATGAGTTTGACCAGAACCCAAGATTTTCTCCATTTCCCATTTCCATAACAACCTATGGGGCTGCCATTGTCTAAGCAACCATTGACCCCACTGCGTCATTGGTTTCAACGACAACCCCAAAGTGTCATTAGTTGCCAGGACACAGGCAGCCCTGGGTTTGTTTGCCTGGACTATCACTATTCTAGTTTTCTGGTTGGGTTCGTGAACATCCAGTCGAACAGAACCCAGACCAGTTTGCTCATCACTAGTCATAATACTGCTTTATGATCAGGTCGGCTGGTCATTTTAAAAGTGCAGTGGTTTATGTATGTATAGGGCGGGCACAGTAGAATTGCAATAGGTCATTATTTTCATTTGTATGGTCACTGCAATGTTCTAAATCTGTATACAGCATTAAAAATTTTTATTGAAGTGTCCGGTGGCCGTGCCATGTTGTCAAGTGTAACATACTAGTTTGCATGCTAAATGACAGAATTGCATTATATCATGCCCAGTATTTTGGTCATGTTGGGAGGTATAATCATTTTTTTATGCTGCTGTTAAAGCAATACACTACACAATATGCATGCAAAAGAGGACCTATACTCTTCGGTGTGTTGGAGCTGGGCTGTACAGTCTCAGATCATTGTAATCTGAGTGTGCAATGCTAAAAACTGTCTTCAGAAGCAGGCAGTTGCAGTGGTCAGCAGGTCAAAGCAGTTTACTGGAAAGAGTTGGGGTGGGATACTAGCCTTGGTGAGTGGTACATAAGGCATCTCCCAGTTTACTAGTTGCTCTTGCCTTGTGAAGGCATGCTCTTGAACCAAGCAAAATTATAGCATGCCCCATGTGACACAAGGGTTTCCCACAATGCTGCAAATATAGATGGTAGAACTTTTTATACAGTGTGCATATCGAGGATGCAAATTAGCACAATGGTGATATTTTCACAGATCTTCAGTCATTAAAATCCTGAATGACATTGTGTTTGCTTACGTAAGTATGACACTCAGTAAATGCAGATGTCATCCAGATCATCATTTTTGGAGCTTAATCTGGGGAGGGAGGTTTCTTTTTATTTAATTATTTTTGATGGGTATATACAGTATGTGTAATATAAAATATATTTCTTTGTAAAAAATGTTTACACTTTTTCTTTATGGGGGCAGGTAAGTATAAGACTTACAAGAGTTGCTGGATGGGGGTGGAGAGGGACGTTTAAAGGATAGATGTACTTGTTCTAAAAGTACAGAGATTCAGATTTAAAGTCCAGCTCGGTTATCACTAATATGATACAGTATCCGACATGAGTGGAGGGACTCACAATCATAACATCATTTGACACAATTAATATTATTGTAAACAAAAATGAAAAGGCATTCAGAAGCCTATTGAGAAGTAGATTGTAAATAATCACAAGGATTGAATGTGTCTTATTTTGTTTATTGCCGATAGTCACATCTGCAAATGATCTGATTCACTATGTGTCTTAGTGCTGATACTGATGACGAGCAGGCCAGCCTAATTTAGTCGCTTTTTAACACTTGACATTTGTACACTCTTTGAGGATTAATAAGTGTTTTGCTAAGAGTGCTGCCAATTCAACCTCCTAATTAATAGTTGCCAGTCAAGTGCCGAGTTAGTAGTTTTATTGCACTCCTTTGAAACAGCACTTACGTAAATAGGTTTTATTGATGACACTGGTCTTAGGATAAAATAAAATCACACTTGGTAGAAGAAGGGGAATCCAGCAGAGTAGACAGTGAAGGAAAATCCAAAAATTAAATCATACTTGGTAGAAGAAGAGGAATCCAGCAGAGTAGACAGTGAAGGAAAATCCAATTGGACGTATCCAATGCACTGGTCATTTCCTGGACATCTCATTTAGACCCTTGGATTAATTTCTATTGTAATGGGAGATGTAACTTCAGCTTTATCCATAAGGTTTTTTGATCTTAAAGTTTGGATACTTTTTCATGACAGTAAGGGAGAAAAACAGGGCAGTTGCTAGACTCAAATAACCAGGACAAGTATCTTGTATCTTCCACTAGGTGCGCTGAGTATCCAGTTGTGTTTTCATCTAGTAATGATGAATATTCAGTTCTTATGTCATTACATTTTAATTGGAATTCATGGCATGAACAAAGCATGTCCTTTCTCTAATTATCTAAAGACTGTCTTCTCCTTTAGTTGGCTCTACCTTTTATTGTAAACTTTAATAACAATTATCAACACATCCTTCATTTTTTTAAATCAAAGAACAGCAATCAGTGACAGAAATTATGATGCAATGATGTAAGTTATATTCAACATAGTTTAGCAATTCTTACTGTTTCTTTGACAATTTGTCTATAGTGTATTTGTACACCTTTGGTAAGCCTGTGCTTCTGGTAGTTACTGTAACTAGTGTCTTTCTCCTTGGTTGGAAAAGCATTGTTCTGCTTTGTCTGTCAGGTTTTCTTCTCTTTTATCTGCTGACACCTATTTATTGATACTTACGTATTTTCCTGTTATGTCATCTGACAAGTAAGCATCCACAAGTAAATAGCGCTCCATTTGAATACAACATTGGTCCTGTTTAGCGATGGGCTGCATGTTCGAACATAGGTTCGACTTGAACATAGTCTGGTCTAGCGTTCGCTGAACGCCGAAAATATCTCTTTATAGAGATATATCTCGATATCTCTATATATAGAATTCTATATATATATGTGAAGGCACTAGCTGGCACCAAGGGCCCAATTTTAAAGCACCTGTTGTTAGTTTCATCCAAAAGCCTGCAAAAGAGGCACCATAATTTATCCCAAAAAAATCACTAAATTACCAATACACAGTTACCGGCAATTTAAATGCCATTTTTTTCTTTATAAATGTAATTTTTGCTTCAGCAGGTTCTATACATCATACAGATGCGCCACTTTACAGGCAGTGAAAGGGGACCCCCCCAGGCACCATATTTGAAGGAATTTTTCATTTTTAATGTTTCATTTTAAGTGATGTTAAAATCACTGCTCCTTTAAAAATTTAATTTTTTAAAAGTGTTTTTTTCCCCCAGGGCAGTACGCGGATCCCCATACACTTATTATGGCCAATAAATTGCATATAAGGCTTCAAAATGGGGACATTTAATTTTCTGAGTTCTACCCCCATAGACTTACATTGAGTTCTAAGTTCGAATTAGAACTTTTCCCATGTTCGAAAGTTCGAATTAGAACCGAACACGAGGGTGTTCAGCTCATCCCTAGTCCTGTTCTTCCATTGGTAGCTGATGATGTTAGTGATCAACTTGTGTCATGTGAGTTGCTTAGAGAACTTAAAAATAAATACCTGGTAAGATAGATGTGAAATGAAGGGAAGCAGATCCAACTAAAACCCTAACCTCATCTTACATTTTTAACCGTTTAATTAACTTATCTTGTACTTTTGCCATAATTTCTCTATTTTCATTACTAAGGGAAACTTTAAGACGTAAAATGAATGAAATGAATGAAAACTCTTCTGTAAATTTCATAGTATTTTTCAATAAATTGAGAACCATTGTCTGCTCTTATTTCTTTTGGTATTCTACAAAAGAGTGTCTTAAGTATCTTGCAGCCTTTAAATGATGTACTATACATTTTCAAGATAACATTTGCCTCCTACAATGCTGCCTTACCAAGCTATTTACATGCTGTCTAGCCAATGTACAATATTTTTTACTATAATCTCTCAAATAGTACACACTAATGTTTGTTTCAAGATGAAACCTGCCTCATCTCTCCCGCCTATCTTGCAGGCTAATCAAGCTGATTATGTACTGTTCAGCCACTGAACAATATTTTTAGCTATTGTTGCTTAGGTATTACACTCTCAGTTTCAAACCTGCATTTTCTCTTTCTAATTGTTGTATATTGACCAGTGGCATATCCAGCGTATGGCACATATGGCAGATGCCATAGGTGGCCCTTGAAGGGGGGGGGGTGCTGCTCCAAGGGTTAGAAAAAGCTTGCCAACCCACAGGGTTAGGAGACTTTTTTTCTCTCTCCGCCCAGCTCCTGGCAACCAGTGACATTACAGGTTGCCAGGAGTCAAGAAGACTGGGGCAGAACTGCAGATGACATTGTACTAACACAAAAAAAATGGGACCATTCCACTTCTGTTTACTTTTTGCTTTATAGACTGAGCTGAGATGTGATAGAAGAGTGAGTGTAAAAAAAAAAAAGGCAACTGGCTTTTCAGAAGAAGAGTTCAGCAGTGTCAGCCTCTACATTTCTTTCATGACAGCTTTTATTTAGAGGAAACCTATAAAAGATAGAAATATGGAGGCCATATACATCTTCCCACTCAGCTCACTCTGGCCGATGTTCCGTCTGGCTCCTGGCAACCAGTGATGTCATTTTGTGCTTACTTTTGATGAATGTGTGACAGTCAGGGAAGTAAAATGCTTAGTATCAAAGGGAAACAATAGTCACAGGATCCATTTTTCTGGATAACAATGGTGATAACTGACAACTTATGTCCCCTGCTCTTAGGCTGGACATTTAAAAGTGTAAATAGCTGACAGGTTTTCTTTCAATCAGCCACTACTATTTTGAAGATTTGCAGTTATAGCGAGTGCTTACTGTGACATATTGTATAACTCTTCATGTAAATCTCATGATGGATTTTTACCACGTTCAATCTCCATGAGCATAATCATGTATCATTGCCATCCAAATTCCCAGCAGTGAACTTTACAAGATAAAAAAATGTGCATCTTACACAATTCATCCTCATCTTATAGGCTTTCTGCAGTCATTTATCAATGTTGAGGATGCATGTGCAGGGTGATCTGTGTGATCACTACAGTACTGAATTACATAGCAGTACAGATGGGAATCATGCTCAGCATTATTCTGAGCTAGAACTAGGGCCTTGGTAGTAAGAGAAGCCTCTATATTTTTATACAAAAAAACTATTAATAGTAAATGAGGTATAATTTTCTACTTTTTAAGGTATCCAATCTAGGAAAAGGTACTAAACTTATGATTTCACAGCATGATTCGGGTCTTCAAATTCTGGGTATATGCTTCTAAACACTAGGCAGATTCATTTAGGCAAAGGCACTATGCACAGTGTCAATGGGTCTCCCAGATTCAGTTATTCACCATACTTGTGGTGAGTAGGCTTTATACAGAAAGATCTGCTGTATGTCCTTATGACAGGGGCTCTACCTGCTCCAGGGACACAGCAAATCATGGGACAGCTTGGTACGCCCTTGCCTTCCTAGGGGTAACAAGGGTCTGCATGCACCTAGTTACCTTCCTCTGCTACTACAAGGCCTTAGGAGGGGGATTGCAGCCAGCTCCAGTCATCATGGGTCTCTCAAAGTGATCCCACCTTCAGTTTAGATTGTTCCTTAATCCTGGCAACATATCTGACACCAGAAAGAGAGAGGTTTGTCATGTTGATGCTGGTTGACTCTAGCGGCCTGCTTTACAATTCTCTTGTGACGTATTCAGCCTTAAAGTGTAGTTCTACGTTTGCAGTCATATTTGAGAAAACCCCACTCTATGTTTATTATGTGTTTCTATTCACACAGCATTCCTAAAATATATATTTTTAAATGTTATTTACCTTTCTAGTTGTTTCTTTGGAGCAGTATTATACACAGGACAGCAAGCTATTCTGAACAATTTCAGGGGGACAAACAAAGTGAGATTGCCCTTATTAGCGTACAATCCAGAACACAAGCCTTGAGATCTTTACCCCTTTGTTAGGACAGTCAGTATTGAAATCTAGTTCACAACTGGTAATGAGATCTGCCAGCACAGTACAGACAGGGTTAATTATGGTGAACATTAACTCCACAACTCCCTCCTCATCTTTTCATAGGGGGAAAGCAAGGTAGGATATTTAGGCAAGTAAAATGCATTTAAAAAGGTAAGCAGCATTTTTAAAAACATTTTTGTTGTTGTGTGAATGGGAACATATAACAAATATAAAGTAGGTGTTATCCCAATTCACCTGCAAAAGTGATAGTAGACTTTAACTGTAATTGTGGTCAGGCTGAGTTACTTTGTGATGCTTGTAGACCCCCCCCTCTGAGCTACCAGCCTCTACTCCAACCTTTGATATCGCTCTAGATCCCTCATGTGTGGCTTTGAGATGGCTGCTAGGGTATCTGGCTCTCCACGATTACCTCAGTGCTAGAGGATTTCCTTTCTAAGTTGACAGAAGTGTTAGACCAGGCCTTGGATGCTCAGACAAGCCAAAGGGGCTCCAGGTAAAGATGCTGCTTCCCCTGAATCATCTTCTGAGTCCAATTTTGAACATGTGGTCGCTCCCGTCTCTTTTAGGGGCCACGTCCTTTGCACACGGATCTCATGTGGACTCACTCTGTTCCCCAGCGACTAAGCACGATCAGAGAATACAACTTCTTGCCATAGGGAAGTTATTTACAGCTGTACTTCAGATTCTTACAGTGGACCTCTACCCCCTTTCACTAAAAATCATATCAGCATGCAGCTGTGCATGCTCATTTAAAATCATCTTACATTCATTAGTTAAACAAACTTGTTTTTCATTTACTTACAAAAAGAGTTCATCTACTTCCTGGTCCACTTCTGGCACAAATTATGTAATGTGCCAAAGCGTTGCATCCTGAGAAGGTTACATCAGCAGAGCATTGCTGGGAAAACTAATTCTGTAATCTCATGAGATCTCTGGGAAAGGCATTTTCCTCCCATGAGATTATGTGTATGGTCCTAGTCACATGTGCCAGAGTTCCAGGAAGTAAAGTGAGACATATTAATCTGCCCTTAGTAACAATGGCCAGTGTGAGAAGAATGGGAAAGAAAAGAGAAAAAAGGTATGCAAAGAATACAAAGCCTGAAATTATCTAGATGTATGCGTTTGTAGATTGCCATTACTAAACATTTCTAAAGGTGTGTTTGTTATTTTAAACATATGGGTAAAATTCCTCTTTAAGATTTAAGAGCCCAATGCCTCAAACAACAGTGTAGCAAAACAGCTTGTCTTTCACAGACATAGACATTCTACAAAGATTTCCCTAATCACCAACAATTTGATGACATATTTGCATGAGAGTGGAAACAGGCCGACTTAGCCTTCTCTGCAAAGTCCTTCTCTACCCTCTTCCTGTTCCCTTAAGAGCTGGTCCATCTGTGGTCACCTCAACAAGGTGGCAATGATCACTTTTGCAGGCTTTGCAAAAAGTGAGTGGGCAAACAAAAGGGCAACATTCAAAGGCAACTTTGAAAATATACACATGACATAACTAATAGCATTACGTGGTGTTACGAAGCAGAACAATTTTCATGGACACTCTCAGTGACAGCATACACTGGCAGTGCATATATGGGTCGAATTGATTTTTTTTTTCTTTTACAATTAGCTCACTTTACTTTTAAAAATAGCCACAGCGTTGACTAGCAGATAGAAATTGGTCAGTAATATGTGTAGTGGCCATTTTTATCATGCTATAATTAAAAATGAAGAGACCACAGATAATACAGCAGTGTAAAGGAAGTTCAAGGCAGAAATGTCATAAAGACAAAAGTATAGGCAGTTGTTTTAGTACAAGAATTAAGAGGCTGCAGATGGCAGAGCAGTGTAAAATTGGCCAGCAGGCAGGACACCTTTAATGGGCAAGGCTTGACCCCAAATTTACTAGAGAAAATAGGACAGGTCGGGGCTTTATTACAAGCATACGGATACTTCAAAGGATACAGCAGTGTAAAATTGCCTAGTAGCAGAATGGTTTAATCGGAAATAATAGGGCCAAAATGAACTAGATACAAAGTGTACAGGCAGGTGTTCTACTACAGGCATTAAGAGACTGCAGATGATACGATAGTGTAAAATTGGCCAGCAGCAGGATGGTTTTAATCAGGAATAATAAGCCTAACTAGTGTATTCCTTTTATTTTACAACCCCAATTCCCAAAAAGTTGGAACGCTGTGTAAAATCTATATAAAAACAGAATGCAATAATTTGTATATCTCATAAACTCATATTTTATTCACAATAGAAAATAGAAAACTATATTTAAACTGAGTAAATGTACCATTTTAAGAAAAAAAAAGTAATTTTGAAATTGATGGCAGCAACAAGTCTCAAAAACGTTGGGATTAGGTTGAACTTGATGGACTTGTGTCTTTTTTGGAACCTGAATAACTATGTAACTATGTAAAAGGTCCTGTAACCCAAAAGGGTGAAACTACCTTTTGTCCTCACAGCTGCTCACAGGAGAAAATAAATCTAAATCCTTCCACTATACTTTCAAGCCCGCGTTTTAGTCCAGACAGAGCCCAACAAACCTTTTTTGGCTTTTTAACTCTGCACCTCTGCTCTACCACTCAGCTCTGCACCCATCCTACACTGCTTACCTCTGCACTCCTCATCCATCGCTCACCTCTCCACCCCACTTTCACCAGAAGTCACTAGTTTGCAGTGATTACCTCCAAAGGCTGTGCAACAAAATATTAGGTTAAGGGTTCCAACACTTTTGTTCATAACGTTTTCATTTGTTTTGCATTTTTACATATTTTAAAGAATCAAAATTCAAAAGCAAAGTCTGATTTCTATTAAATATGGAATAAACAATGATGAATGCCAATTGTTTGGTCAGTTTGAAGTTGGTTATGCTTTTCAAGTGGGTTCTTCTTTTTCGTGGGAGGGTACCAACAAATTTGTCCACATCTGTATGTGATGCTGCAGACATGAATATTCTGCTTGTGAAGGCAGGAAGCTCAATAAATGTTGCCGAAGGAGAAAACAAGTAGGCATTTAGTAAAAAAAGTAGAGAAAAGTGCTAGTGGTGTATTCCTTTAAAACAGAGATATTCACATTCACTAAGTAAATTAGTAAAACTACAGTGAGACTGTATGTTCTTGGAGAAAACCTGCCACAGCAAATTATTGTGCTGAAGTTTCTCCAAATTGAATCAGCTGGTTTTATTTCTGCCATCTCTCTGTTACGAATGATGCACTTTCTTGCTCTGTATTTCTATACAAATTTAATTGCAGGCCACGGGGAAGCATGATCTCGCTTCTAACCTTCATTTTAATGATGCAAGGATCTTTTTTAATTAAAGGCATTAAGCCTTTCTTCCTTCTAAAGGCTTTAAAAGCTTGGATCTCTGAACCATTAAGCCTTCATATAAGTATAGATGCTTTTCAGGACATTTATTGAAAGAAACATAGCTATCTAGAAACCTTTTTAATTATTTCATGTTAATCTTTTCTGCAAAAAAATGCAAGTGTAGTATCCTGTGTATCACCTTATCTTGTGTTACATTACTTCGATGTAGTTAAAGAGAAGTTTCCAGGTAGTTTTATTTATTTCAGCGTTATTTTTTTTCTATATACTGTAGCAGCAATACATTGTGTGATCTCAGGTAATGGTGTTAGAAAAGTGTAGCTTACATTTGAAATATGGTGACACAAATGAATGCAGCTCTGTATTTGGTCATACATCTTTACAGCCTGTGCAGCAGAGCTCAGGCTGGGGGAGGCAGAAGAAGCACAACGGGCCACTTTTGCTGTAGTGTAAGAAGCTTGCTGAGAGTGGGCAAAGTGACTGAGAGATGAAGTCCTCACTGTGCTGCTTCTCCTTTTACTGTCCAGTCACAGTAAAGTAGGGATGCACCAATACCGGTATTTCGGTATCAAGTACGAGTAACGATATTTTTTTCCCGATACCGGAAGTCCCATTAAGGAAGCCAGGCAGCGTGTAATGACTCGCCACCTGGCTTCCTGATTAACCAAGAAGCCGGACGGCGTGTAAAGACTCGCCACCCAGCTTCCCGATTAGCAGGGAAGCTATCCCCATGCTTCTCGTCACTATGTGACAAGTAAGCATGGAGCCAGCTTTCTGGCCAATCAGGAAGCCAGGCGCCGCGTAATGACGCAGCGCCCGGCTTCCTGATTGGCAAGGGAAGCCGGCTTCATGCTCCCTCCTCATGAGGGAGCATGGAGGAAGCCGGGCAGTGTGTAATGACACGCTGCCCGGCTTCCTGATACAGGAAGTATCGGGTTAGGCATTGGAGCATTTGGGCAAGTATGAGTACTCGCCCAAATTCTCAGCATCGGCACCGATACTAGTATCGGTATCGGTGCATCCCTACAGTAAAGTATTTCAATTTCTAATATACAAGTAAAAAGAGGTTTGTGTCTATATTTTATCTAGGATGTTAATAGTTTGTGTAGCGCTCACCCCCGAAAGAGCCCCTGAATAACCAGGTATTTCTATCCCCCTACACCAATGTACCGCCCAAATGTGGATCCACAGCACACCAACACATCTTTGATTGATCTATAGCAACTTCACTGACAAATTCAGATATGAATAATTATAATACAATAATCACCACAACAATCTCAAACAGAATGTGTAGCAACAGGCTAAGGCACTCATGAAACTCAGTAACCGCATCTATCTGCTGTCAGCACTGATGTATGCGAGACCAATTGTCTTTAAACATCCTCCCTTGAATGGGGTGTATGTCCCTTTAAGGTTTCCCTTTGGCCATGCCCAACCCTTCCTAGACTACTGGCCAGTAGTGGTGTCCTAAGCTTGCCGGTGTTGGGGCCCTTACTGTAGTGCAGGTATGGACAGCAAACAGGTTGTAAATGTGGCCAAAGGCCTCTCACCAATCCTCAGGTCAGTTGGAAAAGATGAAGGCTGATAGCAGAAGCTGGACGTCCTCTCTCTCTCTCTCTTCAGCTCAGGCGAAGTAGGGGAAGTCGTCTGTGTCCCTAGTAGGAGGCCTTCACTCATCCAGGATGTTTGCAGTCATCTCGGTTGGCTCCGTCTGGCTCTCTCTCTCTCTGGGATGGCTCGACCACCCCGGCGGCTGGTTCGGCCGTGTGACTAGGCCATGATACCCCCGCCGCTGCCGCATCACTAGGCCTCAGTTCGGGCACTCGAACACAGTCTCTCTGGTCCAGCAGATGAACATCGGTCCTTCAGAGTGCTGCTGTACAGATTCTGTGTGTCCCAATCTGTCAGTGGCAATCACACAGCTCTGTTGCATGCAGTCTTAATTCACACAGTGCTACACACAGGGCTGTCCTCTCCAGTTCCCCTAGTCAGACTGGGCATGCTCAGTAACTGCAGTTCCTAGCCCTCCTCCTTCCTGTAGCACAGCATCCTGGGAGTGGTAGTTCCCAAGAGCTCTATTAGCAATGTTCCAGTGTCAGCTCTGCACTGCAATCCCCACAAGTCTCCGCCTCATATCACACACAGAGACAAGTTAACCCTTTACAGTCAGAAACACAAATCTCTATAATAGCACATATCTACAGTACATCTATATAGGGGCTACATCTGTTTTAAAGCTTGACAACAAAACTCACAAGTTATCTTTGAAGCTACTATCATTCAGTCTTAACATTACCTATACTGGTATCAATATGGAAGCTGCTATTGGTGACCTTCATCTGCAAACTTTAGTTGCTTGGCTGTCTTTGCTATTAATACTTTCTAAAACACACTGACCCAGAATACATATGCAGAATAGGAGGTTGAAGTCAGAATTCTTGCTATGCTTACTTGTATTCTGATCAGTATTGTAGAAACTATTGAAGCCATTGGATTTAAATAGTTAACAGAAAAGTCATTTTTTCAGAAGTGACGATCAACAATGACATACTTTCACAGTACCGGTTTCCTTTAATTGTGTTTTGTGGAAAGATTTTACCTTAAAATACTTAACATTAACCTTTCGTCTACAGCGTCAACTACAGTGGAATGTGCGTGGCATCTGATGGTCAGTTTGGTGATTTCCTTTCTGGCATGGGCCCAGCTCAGTTTGTTGGCCGGCAGACACTAGCGACCACATCAATGGGTAAGTGATGCTGACTGCAGGAATCTATGTTTATTGTATAGTGCTCTACATTATCTTTGTGTTAGATGGGCTGGAAATTGATCATTGTCTACGGGTACTAGCAAAACCCTCAACAGGGAAGTAGTCTTTTAGCTACGGTTGATTTTTGGCTTATAGCATTTCGTAATCTTATGATTAGGCCAAAGAGAACTACAGGCAAACAGCGATGATGTGTTTGAAATACATATATGGGATCTGTTCTACCTGCCAGAGAATTTGTCACTCTGTTCAGCCAGTCTTGTCATTCACACACCTCTGCAAACTTTTGCAAATTACACCACTATGTTCTATGTATGATTTGCAGATTTATCTGTCACTTGCCTGTTCCTTGACCAAGGAACAGAATCACTACACTAGTGATTTTTTATCCAGCAAATAGGCAGGCAACAAAGAAAGCTCCAAAACTGTAATGCATTGTGGAAGATGTCTTTGAATCACAAAACTAGCTGGGTGGAATTCACATACAGTAACTGTATTTTAACAATGCATTTAGCAGTTTGTCTGCGAGCACTGTAAATCAAGCTTGCTCTTTTTCTCCTTAACATTTTACATTTTTCTCCTTTATATTGTTGATTATGAACATAGTAAGCAAGAATTACTATCTGTAAGAGAAATCAGTCTGTAAGAGAATATCAATCTGCATCTAAATAAATAAGTATTTCCTATACTTCTGGAAAACCTAAAGGCCCCCACATTTTCTTGGGAAATCAAACAAACAGTCCACTGTTTTTTTACAATTTTGTGAATGTGATCCACTTACAAAATTGGACATAAGATGGCATGATGTCTTGGGTTAAAAGAGATACAGAGATTTTGCACACCACAACTTTTTATTACTAAACAGGATATATAACATATGATTCCATTTTTTTTTCTAAGGGGATGTTGAAGTTGGACTGTTGGAAAGAAATGGACAACTTGAAGTAGAAATCATTCAAGCGCGAGGTCTAACGGCTAAGGCTGGTTCTAAGACACCACCAGGTATGTTGACAGATCTACATTTTACTTATGAGGAGACTTACAAAGATAGGTAACACTGAGTGACCAATGTGGGATCAGGCTGGTGCACCCACCATTACTCTCCACAAAGATATTCATGAGTAGGTGACAGGACTTCAGCTTTATACGCAACTTCACCTCCCTGACCCTATGCCAGTGTAGGGGAACATCATCCAGTTTTCTAAACAGGCCACTGCTATCCTCTTTCCCCTTCCTCTTCTTGCACCTAGATTTTTGTTGTTGTTGTAGGCCATAATATACACTGTAGTTACTTAAAAGGCATCTAGGACTGGAGCATCTCCTTAGTTAGAGGGTCATCAGAATCCTAAAATGTTTTACTGGCTCCTACAGCTCTAAATTTCTGAATTACAATCAAAAGGTAATTTTTATACTTAAACAATCGATATAACAAGATGCTTTCAAAGTCATATTTAACAGACCAAAAGAGCAAATAAGAGAAGTTCATAGTTAGAATTTCACTTTAGGAAATGCAGTACTACATGTGCATGTTTGTTCTCATGACTATTAAAGCTCTATCACCATACATGCATCTTGGCACAGTGATATTTTCCTACAGTAAAACTACAGTTATGTTGAGAAAAACAAACTTCTCTGGGTTGATCTACATAACAAGGATTTTAGCAAACCTTATTGCAGATTTGTTACTTGCTTCTTTTCTATAGATACTATGACAGGCCTTTGTAGTAACTTCTTCAGACTGAGTGCTAAGTGGTAAGGACAACCTTCCTGCTATAATGACAGATTCAGTCCCAGTGCTATACTAAGAGAGTCAATGCATTCTCAGCACTTCGGTAGATGTATTTCCAGAATCTCACCAAAGATCATAGACTGACTGTTTAAGGGCAGTGCTAGTGATGTTTGAAATTTGACGTCACACACTTTGTAGACATCTGGCAAATAAGATTTCTGGAGCTTCAAAAACAGTTGTGCTTGAAACAGTCATCCAGCCACGGTGCAATAAAGGTTTATTTGTTTTATTTTTTTAGCTGACTACACACTGTATTGTAAAAGTTTAATAACATATTACAATATATAAGTCAATCCAATCTGAAAACATTTTTTTTTATTTGAAAGTGTAAGTCCACACAAACCAAATTATTCAGTGTGCAGTCTCCTCACCCCTTCTCTTGGTAAAGGTCTCTAAGACACTTGCTTGGAGCTTTTCCCTTCTGTGATCCTCAATGTCCAGCTGCAGCCATATCACACATCATTTATTGAATGTTGAGCAATAGGGATACCTGCCATAGCTGGAATCTCCATGTGTAGTGTATTCCTGTGTAGTGTCCAAAAAGGGTATATGATGTTGTGCATCATCCAGGGGCGTCCCGAGGCTGGGTGTCACCCGGAGCGGAGACCGGGTGACACCCCGCAGTGACGTCATCGCACATGCACGTGACATTGCCGCGCAGTTGTCTTTTTGATGCCTGCCGGCGGCCAACTTGGTGATGGACGCCGTCAGAGAGAGGAGGGGACGTTCACCCAGCAGGATGAGGTATGCCGCCGGGTCCCCTCCTCTCTCCTGACACTGTTGGGCTCTCGGTCTGTGACAGAGTGCCCGACTTTTCATAGGTGGGGACACCAAAATAACTGTCAGTCATTTTGGTGTCACCCCTCCAAATGTGACACCCGGGTGTGGGCCGCACCCCCCTTGTGACGCCACTGGCGTCACCTGCACTCCATACAAAGTTATGACCTTGCAAGACAGTGGTGCTCGCAGTGAGGACATGGATGGTGCGGTGTGGAACTCCAAGGTGAGAATCAAGTCGTTTACAGCACACATGAGGTAGAATCATAAATCCTTGTTCAATGTATTGTATCATCATCATCACAATTTGTCATAAAATGCCAATGTTTAGGGACCACGCAGGGTCCCTTCTTCAGGGCGACGTAATAATACTTTAGTAACATAGCACACACATATGTATACAAAGTAAATACCAAATGCAGAAGATATGGTACTCAGTCCCCGGTATAGTTATGACTGCGGCAGCAGCAGCGGCAGACACTGAGATAGTGATGTTCTGCCAACAAGACTGGTGGGTGGGCCTGCTTTGTTCATGCATGTGCAGTCCCTGTAGATCCCTGTGGCTGAGGACAGGATAGGCTGCACTGCCCCGCTCCTCCCACGCTACTAAGTTACCATGGCAATGAGGGGCACTGCAATATCAGTATAAAGGGTGGCTGTCCATCAGTATTCACAGTAACGGGACTATTTGCTCACTTTTGTTGCCAGCGGTTTAGACATTAATGGCTGTGTGTTGAGTTATTTTGAGGGGACAACAAATATACACTGATATACAAGCTGTAAACACACTACTTTACATTGTAGCAAAGTGTAATTTCTTCAGTGTCGTCATATGAAATGATATAATAAAATATTTACAAAAATGTGAGGGGTGTACTCACTTCTGTGAGATACTGTGTATATATATATATACACACACAGTATATATATATATATAATGTTATTGAAGTGTCAAGTGCAGGGCCCCAAAATGTTGGCATTTTAGGACAAATTGTGACAATGATACAAAAAATTGGAAAAGGATTTATGATTCTACCTTGTGTGTGCTGGTGATTACCTGATTTTCACCAAAAAAAGATATCCGACACAGGCTGGAGCACTGCTTGGCATAAGGCCATTCTTTCATATATATATATATGTTAGAACGTTCACTGAAAGATATCCACTCTCACCCATTATGCCAGGATGACAGCAAATAATGAAAGAACAGCTCACATGCGGCAAGACATTCAGCCTGTATCTGTTAGGAGCTTTAGGTCCCTGAAGCATTAAGTTAAATGGAAAATAAATTATTCATCAAATTTCTGATTTTTCGTCAAATAATTGCAACGCTAGAGATTATTAGGCTTGCAGCGCCAGGTTATTATTGGATATTGAACAAGCACTGAAGCTGCATTCAGATGTTTTTTTGTTTTTTTTTCAAATAACAGAGTATAATTCAGCTAGAAAAAATGTACAAAACACTGATGGTAGTTTAATGAAAATAGTTAATATCCTATAAATCTTAGCTGAAATGCAATGCTTGGTACACTAAACATGATTTATTTCATAAGACCCTGTTTACAGTGTAGTTACACAAAATCAGACCACTACATTTATTTTCTTTTATTCTTTTACACTTTTAACTTTATATTTACAAACTTGTGATATTGTATATATGTTTTTGCTAATCATACAAAAACATTTTTTTATAAAAATATAATACTTTGTGCACCAATGATAATAGTCTCATAGAGAAGTTAAGGTTTTGTAAAGAAAGAGGGCACAGCATTAAATTGACTATACTAAAATTTGCCAAAAGCTCTTCTTTCAAAGAAAAGAGGTTAATACTTACTTCTCATGCTGCCTGTTCTGATGACCGCTGTTCCATTGAAAATAAATCTTCATCTGAAGTCTGCTGAGAAGCCATCACTACTTGTTTTTTAGATATCCTGTAGATAACCATATTGTGTCCTGTATTGATTATGTCAGAAGGCGGAACCACAGAGCGCTCCAGGAGACCAGGAGATTAAGGGAGTAGGGCGGGAGGTGGGATAGGTCAATCGTCCAACTCATTTAGCTGTGTATAATCTAAGCATCAGCTAATCAGGTCTGTAAATGGCTTATTTTTTCAGCTAAATAGATAAGGATTGCCTGGTTAATATATGAGACAAAGCATAGAGCTCTGCCTGCGGTCTTAAAAACATAAATATGTAGCATACCTATGCAATGTTATATATTATTTAAAAAAAGTTTGAGGGTGGGGAAGCCCTGAATCTTCTTGGTTTCCTAGGAAACAGAACCTATAGTTTAGGGTTTTATTTAGAACCATACCCACTGGTAAGTCTGAAATTGTGAAGTGTGCAATCAGTTATGGGAATCATTTTCTACACATCTCGAATATATATACATCCCTTTATTTATAGTATAGTATATGTAGTTTTTTTTATTTTTTGCAGTACCAGTTTGATTTTATAGTAAGGGTGCTTCCCAGTATCAACTGTTTGAAAATCGTGTTAAACTGTATGACTCTGTATACACTGGTACCTAGCAAAGTGTAACATTCACTTTTTGAGACTATAAAATGAATTTGGACTGCAGCCTAGTGCCACTTTAAAAGCTCCCCTGGCACGCACCCAAAGAAAGCAGTTAATGTATAGTGAGAAGTTCATTTTAGATGCTCAAGAAAACTGGCGCTACGTAGTTAAACTTTGATGTCAGGTCTTAACAGAGCTATCAAGAATGCTTGTTCCCCTGAGAGCAATTGACACTTAGCCAAACAGTTCTCTTAACATTCAGTGCTTGCCCGCATAGACAACAGTAAAGATATCCTTTAGACACATAGGTCACAGATATGTGCCACAAAGTTTCCATCCCTCAATGGTACAAATAATATGCCATTAGATGGGACCATGAGTGTGACTGTAAGTATCCATGTTCTACAGCACCACCCATAGTGCTATATTGATTGTGACATTGTGGATGCCCAGCTGCCAATGCAACTATATCAATCCAGCACCACAATAATATGTTTATTATATAAATTATTATGAATAATGGTCATTGCCACAGTAAGCATGTCTGTGACCCCCAGTGACTAAACACATTTCTATAGTATTTATACCCATGGAACTGTTACTATTGTTTTGTCCAGGAAAGGCCATAGCACACCATAAGCATTACTACAACATACATTTGTCATGACACAGCTAGCTAATACTGAATCTGAATGAGGAGGCAGTTGCAACCATATTTTAACAGTAACTCCAATCAATGTGATACTTACGTAACACAGATGAAAACAAATTGATGAATATAGATCAGATTTACAACCGAATTCACATTAGTAAGTATCCCTTCTAGTCAGTATTAGTTGGAAGCAACATGGAGGTTCTTGCGAGGTCAGGCTCGCCGTTTGTCTACCCCTAATCCATGTGTCAGTAATGATTAAGGTGACATTGATTAACCACCTGTTAGCAAGTAGGATATAATGAAAATTTTGTCTGTGAAGAAACCTAGAGAATGAATACTACTTTGCCTTTAACAGAAAATCAATCAATAAATTAATAGAACTGTTAGAGCTGAGAGGCCACAGTCGTTCATTTCAGCTAAACGATTTACCAAAGGTGATGAAAACAATTGAACCCATGTTAATGGGGAATAGAAATTATATATATATATATATGTG